>NC_056735.1:313082444-313290315 GCF_019279795.1 Protopterus annectens
GTTGATTGTCAGTCATTCCTCTGAGGTGTATATAATGAGCAAAGTGACTATAATGAGTGGATGCATACTGAGACAGTCTGAGGATGAGTGCGACCGTATCTGTTGTGTGATTACAGGTAATGGTCATTGACTTGCTATAATAGAGCCCCACCCCATTTCAGTTAGCCCCACCCACTGAGTTGCTTCCAGCAGCAGCACCCCCCCCCCTCCTCCCATTTTGAAGTTACCAGCTGCCACTGCTCTGCAACAGAAAATTTCTCAGGATTGGATGCAACAGTCCAGTCAAGGATGCTGCTGTTGCCAAAGTTTTTTTCAGTTTCAGAAATATGATTAGCAAGTTTTGAGAGACTGAAGAGTGGGACTGGGTGGGTAGATACATCAAGGGCCCAATTCCAAAAGTCTCACTCTAAGTGTGACTAACTAACTTACACTGAGAACAGGTCTTTTGGAATCTGGCTCCTGGTACAAGCCTAATTACACTGAAGTAAATCACTTTCATTGGGCGCAAGTATTTCAGAATTAGGAAAGACTTGTCCATTTATGGGGAATAACTCTATTTTCATAGTACATCCTTTTTAGTTATCTTTGGCCATAAGCACTTCTGTACTAGTTGTTTCAAAAAAGGTGCACTTCAAGGTTCCATCCTTAGTTCTCTCCTTTCACTTAACAACCTACCCAGTGACTTTCCTCATATCAATATTCTTTTTGCAGATGACATTGTAAAAATGTATTCTTTCAAACAAGCTCCCAACTTTCAAAATATCCTACAAAGAATTTTAGCTCTCTGTGGAACTGGCCCTCCTTCAATATAGCAATAACCCATGCCTGGGTGTGGGTAATGCTAAATTTACCCACGGTTGGCGTGGTTTGGTCCCGAGGGCGAAGCCCGAGGGACCAAACAAAGCCAACCATGGTAAATTTAGCATTACCCACACCCAGAAGTGGGTTATTGCTATTATACCATGACATTATTTAAGAAAAGAAACTATTACTTTTCTTAAATAATGGCATAGTATAATGCCTGTTTACTGCCCTTCCACAGATGTCTGGCATCCGGCAGTTCTGATGTACTGCGCGCCTGCACAGTACATCAGAGCTGTGGGCAAAGCAGCGGAGAAAGCAAGATCTCCGTTGCTTTTTAATGTTAGCTATGTTAAATGAGTTTAACATAGCGAGACAGTTTAAAATAAGCAACGGAGATGTCCGTTGCTTATTTTAAACTGTCTCGCTATGTTAAACTCATTTAACATAGCGAACTCAAAAAGCAACGGAGATCTTGCTTTCTCCGTTGCTTTTAACACTGTCTCGCTATGTTAAATGGGTTTAATATAGCGAGACAGCTTTAAAATAAGCAACGGACATCTCCGTTGCTTATTTTAAAGCTGTCTCGCTATGTTAAACCAATTTAACATAGCGAGACAGTGTTTTAAAAAACCGAGTTATACTAATGGAAAAAAGTCCGGGCGACCGGACCTTTTTCCATTAGTATAACTCGATTTACAACGGGCACGCTGGCCAATCAGCGTGCACGTTTTGGGGGGATCATGGTATAATAGATAATAATTAACTCACAAATATCCAATACAGTGCTAATATAAACAGCAAAGGAGCTACACAAAGCACATACGCCAGTTATACAATATCTCAGCAGTTTCTTACTACCTGTAGTAAATGAACAAAACTATTTATGACTCATCTTTAAACTATCTGCTTTCACTCACAGACTAAAACACAATCCCAAAAATATATTAAATCAACCTAAAATGTCACACAACATTTCTAACCATTTATCTCATGAAACCAGACAGGATATTTTTCTAAATGTCTTAATTTGTAGACTGAAATGTGATTTATCCAGCCTTACTCTCAACTCCCCTCACAGCACATACATAATTCAAAACCACTGAAAACAAAATAGTTATGTTTGTTCATGTTGAAAATAATTGCAAACATCAAACCCACAAACTGGCTTCATGTCACTGCAAGAACCCCGTTCCTAGTAAAAGTATTCATCTGCAAAGTTTTAAATGACAGTCACTTCCCTCCACAAAATAAACTTCCCTGATATACCAAGATATAACTAAACAGATCCTCCATTATAATCTAGCCATAGGTAAAAAGACTTTTTCAAAAATGCCTGAGCATGTCAGAATGCCTTACCTGTTGAACTGCATTAAAAACATAAAGGAAGCTTCTTAATAAAGTAGTATAAATCCATAGTAGTAAGCACTTTCATCACTATGACTTCATCAGATGCTGTAACATTCCAAAGTCAAAGTTGAATGCATCCATTGATAAATCTAAAGTATTACTGCACTCCTGGCAAAAATACCTGCTCACAAATCACTTGTGCTGGATATCATCAGCCTCATTTTATGCCTGTAAATGCAGTCATCAACTATGAGCAGCACATCCCCTCACCAGCAGACTGCATACAGAGAAGAGTGTCAGTTTAGATCTCAAGCTGTATAGATGACACGATACATTAGATGTTGCACCCGCAGTGCAGTAGTGAAATTTTAAATTTTAACTCAGTTTTAGAAGCAAAGAAGTTGAAACATTTTTATAAATGTATCTGATATTACATTCTTTACTAATTGAGGCTTATGTGCTGCAAAAACCATATGATTACTCTTTGAAGTTATTTGTCTTTGAACTTTTTAAAGTAACCGGGAGTGTGGTGATGACCTTGTGATGAAAGCACATATTACTGAGGGTGTGTAGTTCTTTATTAAGGGCACCCTGTCTGGACCTTCTTTTTTATCACCAGTTTACAGTTTTGCCTGGGGTTTATGTTTAATTAGGAATCATATAAAATAACCAAAATAGCACTTTTCTCTTAGAAATTTTCAATAGCTCTACTTCAAAAATTCTCTTCCCTTGTCTTTTGTGTGCCCCAAATTAGGCTTGGATGTTCTGTACATTTCCACTTTTTTAAAATGGGACATTTTTTATGCATTTATCCAAAAAATTATTTCATTCACACTGACCTGACTCTTCTTTCTATATGTGACTTGTGAAAAATGTGTCTTAACACCTGTATAAGCTACGTTATCTTGGAGGGCTGTAATTTCCCTAATAACAGTCATCGAGTCCTTGAAGATGAAATCATTTGAACCAACATGAATAAAAACAGCTCCATGCTTCCTGACATTAAGACATCCTAAGGTCTTTCTCAAATCTTATATTTTTTGATCCTGGCAGCATGACATTATTCCATGTTCATTATCCTGCTTGCAAATGTTAAGTGTCAGTTCCTGTAGTTATTAACTCTCCAATTACTAGTATATAATTTCTGACAAGATCTGAAGAATCTCTCACTTCTAATTCAGTCTGCTCTTCCAGTTGTCACAAAAGAATGATTTTCATCACCATTAGTCTTATTCACCTCACTGGTTTTACCTCTTACTTCATTTGTATGAGTGCAGTTCTTTGTAATTTGACAGCTTGAGCCATGTTATTAGTTTTAGTTTTTCTCTGCTTTTTACTTACAATAATGTTCTTTAATTCTTCTAACTTCAATTTAGATTTCTTCCTTTTAGTCTGCCCTTCTTTCAACCTTCTCTGTTGGAAAAATTATGTCATTTTCAATAGTCAGAGGACCTGATTCCAAAAGACTTGCTCTCAGTGTAAGTGACTTATTCCTTTTTTTATATTCCTTTTCTTCATTTGTTTCAGTGGATGCATTTTTGGACTTTATTTTTATGGTGTTATGGAAGTCACAGTAGTGTTCTTTGGTGTCTCATAGCTATGGTAGGACACAAGGGGCATCTGCCCTATGCACATGGTGTCGGGGGGGGGGCAATCTGTGTTACTGGCTTTCAGTTTGTGAATGCTGAATATTTGTGGTCAGGGCTGAAGTACTTCAGTATTCTTTATACTAACATTCAGAAATGAATACCATAATTACATTAGCAGTCAAGGCTGAAGAGCTCAGCTTTCAGTGTGTGGTAGTTTGCTGAATGTAACAAGCTACTTGTTATATTTGTAGCCCTATCTCAGTTATCTAGAGCTCTATGCTTTGGTTTATGACTGGGAGTGGCATATCGATATCTAGTAATAAACCACTGATGTCAGAACCAAAACAAAGCCACAGACACTAAACACAAAGCAAAGTAAAAAGTCTGCTGATGTTTACGTGCAGGTATGCAGGACAATGCTTTTTCTGAGGAAGGTTTGCCAAATATCTGGCATTATTTTTCCACATATTGTTGTTATTTTATTTGTTGTACTGTATTTATCTGTATTTTGTAATGCTAATGAATTTGAATTAATTTTAATGTATTTTGAACTCTGTGTTTTTTTTTGTATTCTAATTGGCTGAATTTAATCAAAGCTTTCCTCCCAACAAAGTATGAGTAGCCCTAAAGTCATGGATGCTGAGCTTGTAAGATACTTATCTACTCAACTAAACATTCTACTTACAGGTGACTCCATTATAAAACATGTATCTGTACCTCTTACCAGGCTGAACAAGAAAAGATTGATGGTTAGTTGCTTGTCTGATGCCAAGATACCTCATATCACACGCTCAGTCATGTCCTTGAGCAACAAGTACCAGTATAACTCTGTCAAAATAAATGTGGGTGTCAATGATTTTAGATATACCTTGCTGAACTATATGAAGACAGACACAATGGAGCTTTCAGCCTGTGTCTCAGGAATGTATGAGCCTAACATTGAGCAACATTCTACCTTCTCTGAGGATGATATTGCAATATAAGCAAAACATACTTAACTTTAATAACTGCCTGAGTTTTTGGTGTCATTCAAAGGGGATCCAATATTTATCAGCCTGGGAGGATATGAATGACAGACTACCTTGCTTCATTATGGATGGCCTGCATCTGTCTGCTCTTAAGTTATTGGCAAAGACATTGTCCACCCCCACTTTGCCTTTTTTATGCAATGTCAACCTGATGCACCTACCAACATAATGAAGTAAACAATGGAAAATATGAAGGATTAATGGTAGGAGCCTAAACAAGAAAATTCTTCTGCTACAAGACCTTCTCACCCTAGAGGACATACATGTCTGTGTAATGACTGAGACCTGCTTTAAAACAGTGGAAAACACTCCAGCTTTTTTGGGCTATAATGCCTTCCCCATGTTTAGAGCATCTATTGTGCAAGAGGGGAAAAAGGTGGAGGTGGCTCAATGTTCATCCGGAAGAGAGTTGCATAAAAGCTGGTATTGTAGTGTGATGCACTAGAGCTTCTTCATGTCCAAATAACCATCAGAAAAGTCCCATACTATATATTAGCCAGGCAGCTATAGAGCTCCCTGTATGACCCAGAAAAGCCACAATACCTATTTTAAGGAACTAGAATCAATCAGTATTAAACACCATAGTATTATCCTAAGTAATCTAAACTATCCACCTATAGACTGGGAAATCTACACTACCACTAGTGCACAAGCACAGAGATTCCTGGACGTTGTCAATATAAGTACCCTGGAAGAATTAGAGTGCTAAGGGGATCAACATTTTGGATGCTGTCCTTACTAATATGGTGACATCTTGCACCATCCCTTTTTATATCTAACCATAAAGCTCTCCCCTGCAAAATAAAATTGAAACCAGAGAGCCCTTCCACACAATGTACCTTTAGAAATTTCTTTAAAACATAGTAACTACTCCAAGAGATAAATTGGCAAGCTTCAGATCCCCACCAAACCCAGTAAACTCAGTTGAATACATGGAAATGTACACCACCACACTGCACCAGCATGGAAACAACTACATAGATGCAGCTGTACCATGCAGAAACAAGTGCAGGACAAACTACAGAAACAAACCTTCATGGTGGAGCTATGATATTAACAGGCTTTGCAATAAAGGAAGAGAATTTTCAAGAAAAGTAAGGAGTAATAGAGCCTTCATCAATGAAATAAACAAACAACTCAGGAGCTTAATAAAATCTACCAAAGCAAGTTTGAGGCTAAAATAGCCACTCAAGCCAAAGACAGTCACAAGGCCTTTTTCAGTTATGTTCATAATCTCAGAAGCACAGTCCAGCAATGCACTGAGCTTATTGTGAATGATGTTACCTACACTAAGGTTGAATATATAGCAAACCTACTGGACGATAAATTCACCTCAAAATGTACTTTCCTCAATCTGTATATACCTGGAATCAACTCCCTTCCAGCTGTCTCTGAAGACCAAGTCCTAAAAGCATTATCAGGAGCTAAAAATACTGCATTGATGAATCCTGACTGTATCCCTATATGCATCCTAAATAGCACAAAGCATGATTTAGCCCTCCCCAACAACACTGTTCAACTTCAGCCACCATACAGGTTTTGTATCAAGTGAATGGAGAACAGCTTCAGTCATTCCACTGCATAAGGGAGGACCTTCCACAAAGTCGGGCAATTAAAAACCCATAAGTCTAACCAGTATCACATGGAAAGCAATACAAAGACTTATCATGGAGCTAATCAGTAAGGACATAGGGAACCCCCAAACAGTGGGCCCACCTCAGTTTGAATTTGTCAAGAGCAGGTTATGCTTACTTAACCTTGTGGACTTTTTTTGAGAAGATTGCCAAAACAATGATACACAATGCATACCTTGACCTGGCAAAATCTTTTGACACAATCCCTCACTTAAGTGTAGTAGAAAAGGTAAATAAACTGGGAATAAACTCCTATCATACCCACTGGTTGACATCTAGCTCACAGATAGAATGAGGGAGATCAAAATAGGGGAAACTACCTCCAGAAAGAAATCAGTCATCAGTGAAGTACTTCAGGGTTCAGTGCTGAGACCTGTCCTTCTTGGTATCTATTCTCTGAATTAAAAACAATACCAAAGGGCTCTGAATGACTAAGTTTGCAGATGACTGCCAGCTTGGAGCAGTCATTGACTCCACAAATGACTTAGCAATCCTGCAGGAAGGTTTATCCCAAACAAATAATCAGTGCCAGAATCATAGACTGGAACAAAATGCCAAAAAAATGCATTATTATATCCTTTGGAAAGTCATCCACTCCAGGGAACTACCACAATGACAATACACCCCTAAGTGTTGACCCAGTTGTTCAGGATTTGAGAACTTATATGGACAGTGACCTAACTTTTGAGCAACACGTGTCCACTATCATAAGAAAGTCCTTCTATATTACACAGTTTATAAACAATATCCAGAGACATGCAACAGCTAGAATGCCCATAGAGATACCTTATTGAAAGGATACAAAGCCTAAACAATATGTTCTGCATTGACCAACTTAAAGTCCAATTTCTATATGCAGTATCCTACAGACTACTATGAGGTGGCTTGTATCTGACATGCAAGGCATCCTATGACCCAATAATGATGAACCTACTTCACATCAGCAAAACAAATAGCATCAGAAATACTCTGCCAAGAGAACGGAACCTCTTCTGCAACATCAACAGAACAGTTTGGAGGAACAAGTATAACACGTGGAGGATACCATTGCTCTGGAATAGACTCCCCATCTATGTAAAACAAAGCTCATCCCTGTCCATATTCAAGGGCAACTTAGATCTATGGATGGTTAATAGAAAATTTACCCCAGGACTGCCCCCTGTACTACTAATGGGCAGAGGCAGCTCCTAAATTCTTTACTCTATGCATGGGTCTCCTCAAATTATCTGTGGTATGATTCCAGTTAGTCTCACTAAGGATAACATATCATTTTCAACCATGGGATGCATAAGGCCAATCTGACACCAAATGGGATAGGTTAATTCAAGCACTAAAAGGGAAAGTGGGTAGGCTTAAAATGACCTGCAAGGTCTGCTAGCCTAGTCCTTATCTATGAACCTATTATTTTCCTTTTTTTTCTTTTGTATTGACTTTGATTCTTATTGATATATGATTGTGTTTTGAGTTTAATTTAGGTGGGGTGCTGTTTTGGGTGGTTGGTACTTTTTGTTTTGGTTTGTAAGCTTATTATTTTACCATTGAAGTGGATGGGTGAGATTGCACTATTGTTATTATTTTTGGATGTTTTATATTAATTTGTATTTTTGTTTTTGTGGTTGGATTTGGTGTTTTTAGTTGAAAAAACACTGAATGCCTGGAACTCCACTTCTTAAAATTAATAGCAAAAATTTAGTTTATTCAGCGACTGCAGAATTTGATAGTCAGCACCAATGAAGAAAATCCACAAATCAGCAGAACAACGAGCTGACATAACAACTGATATTAAGACAATAACAAATGCGTGTAGCTGGAATAGCACAAAAACCAATATAACCTCATAGCGCCTCGGCCAAACAGCCTTTACAGAGTAATGAATTATATTAAACCTAACATTTATATACAATACCAATTAATCAAACAATTAAATGATTCATTAAAATTCTAATTGATAGAAACAACCTTTCACATTCTAAAATGTATAACAGATGTTAAAAAACAGTAATACATGAATATTACATAAAACTCTTCCAATTACATTCCCTATTTAAACCCATGGGTTGTAAAGTATTATATTTTAAAATTAGAATAGATTCTTTCTTTCTTAAGAGGTATTTTACCCTATTCTTACTTACATAATTATTGACATATGATTGTGTTTTGAGTTTAGTTTAGGTAGGGTGCTGTTTTGGGTGGTTGGTACTTTTTGTTTTGGTTTGTAAGCTTGTTATTTTGCCATTGAAGTGGATGGGTGAGATTGCACTATTGTTATTATTTTTGGATGTTTTATATTAATTTGTATTTTTGTTTTTGTGGTTGGATTTAGTGTTTTTAGTTGTTGAATAAGTGAACCAATATTTTGTGTCATGTTTAATGTTTAGGTTTATGTTTTTTAGTGTATTTGGGCTGAAATAACTTTTTCTACATTCAGAGTATTTTTTTGGAATAAGAAGTGCTGTTCTTTTGTTTAGGGAGCTTTTAATTTATTTTTCCCATTAAAGTCTGTGAGAGGAGTGGATCTGACTTTATTTGTTTACTTTTGCTAGAATGATGTAAACAAGTTGTAGATAGATGTATTATTTTTGCTAGATATGGGATCTATGGTTAGGATATTTATGTATTTAGCTTGTTTCTTCAAGAATGGCTATAGCTATTCTAGGATACAGAGTACTAAATGACTGATAATGTTCAAATTCCATCTGGGTTTAAGAAGTATGGTTGTTCCATTATACTGGAACCCAAAAAGTAATGTGATCTACTGGAATTAGGTTCTGGGACTAGCAGAGATTGTGATTCTGGAACCTGAGCTTATAGAGTAGGGTAGTTGGAAGGGAGGCATGTTGTTTGACTGGAAACAGATTTGCTTTCAGGAGAGTACTATGGTGGTGTTCACAACGATTAAATAGTATTGGTGTATTTGGTTTATAGTGATTGTGAGGAAGCCAGCATTTAAGGGAAAGTCTAGAACATTGACTGTAGAGAAGTTGTATTTCAGCTGTGAGATAAAACATTTTTCTTTTTTTTTCCATAATAAATTTTTATTGAAATATATTTTCCAAAAACATTACAAAAATACAATAAACATCACACACATAATACACTATAACTACTACAAACCATTTATACAATATCTACATGAAATGCTTCCTATATTTAATATATTCCTAAAATCAGTATCATGCTAATATAATATTGAAGACCTTTTCCCATATTTTCGGGTTATTAATATTTTTGTTAGTTTGTTTCAGAAGTAATTTATGTGCTAGTATATGCTTTATAGCCACAAGCTTAAAATTATTCCATGATGTCTTATGTGGTTCTAGCCAATTTGTGGCTATATAGAGTTTCATCAGCAAAAAATATTCATACAAATAATAGTTTGCGATCTGGAAAGCTCTCTTGGAGGAATGTGTAGAATCATAAATTCCCATGACAGTGTAGAACTTTGATAACCCATCTTTTGCAGTTGTACTTTAAGAGAGTTCCAAAGTTTATATATGCATTTACAACTCCAGAACATATGAAGAAGATCCGCTGTTTGATCTGCACAGTATGGACAAATTGGAGAATTCCTAGGGTTAAATTTATGTAATCTAAGATGTGTGTAATATGCATTGTTCCAAATCATCAATTGCGTGTACATCAGTTTTGAAAAGAAACTGATTTCCTAGTTATATCAATTGCTTTTAATATCTGATTGTCTGTTACTGTTACTTTTTTACCCAATACTCTGAAAGCAAAATTTTGTCCTGAAATTTCAAATCCTTAATTAATTTATATGCAGTTGCTATAAATTTAGTGTCTTGTTGGATAGCTTGCCACAATTCAGAGCACTTATCCACAAATCCGGCTGCAGGTTTAAAGTTCCTAAAGTAGCTCAAGGCAAGTTCTTTAACTTGTCTCATTATAACAATGTAACTTCTAGGTAGATTCATTTCCTGTCTAATTTGTAAAGCCGATAAGTCAAGTTTATTAAAAACATCAAATAGAGTCAGATTAAGTATTAATGGAAATTTGCTGAGATCGATCAGCTGATTATTTAGTTTAAAATTAGGATTCCTGTGGAAAGGTTGAAGAACCATCATATATTGCAATAAATCTACGGACTGAAATAAAGTTTGCAAAGATGAGACACAGGTTATTATGTGGTTCATGACCCCATATTTTATCAGACTAATTTTGTCCATAAAGGGCAATGCTTTAGGATTTATTTTCCTATCCAAAATATGCTTATGATTCAAGACCACCCAAGTTGGTATCCATGTTGTATTCGTTACATCATAATTAGCAATTCTTAAAATTTTATTAGCGTTTACAATCAAATAATATGCTTCAAAGTTTGGTAGCTCAAGTCCCCCTCTTGTTTTAGGGGTCATTAATTTCTCATAAGATATTCTAGTTCTTTTTGGGTTCCAGATAAATTTAGCTAGATCTTTATGCATTTGTTTAAAAACTGTTTTTGAAATTGATAATTGGGCAGACCTAAATATGTATAACATTCGTGGTAGTATATTCATTTTCACTATTGATACTTTTGCTAATACAGATAAAACATTTTTCTAGTTGTCATTCATGCCTCAGGAGAAAGGAGACATAGTTTTAGCATATTTTCAGATTCTGTTGCATTTGTTTGCATTTTTAATATGAAAACTAAGGATTCCTGTTACATAGTTGAAACCATAAATAAAGAAACCCGTAATGGAAGAACCAAACAAAGAAAGCCAACAATACTGAAAACAGTGAATAAAAGTACACCACACAGTTGAGAATCTTCACTACCACACTTCTTTCTTTAAATATACTGACTTCATGGTCAACAACTACAGTATAAGGAATATGTACTCCCTTAAAATTAAAGTCCTTTCCCTGGCAGTACTTCAGTGCAACAAAAATAAGTGTACACAGATACATATACAAGTATATCTATGAAGAACAGGCACACACACAAACACACACACACACACACACACATATATATATATATATATATATATATATATATATATATATGGATCTATGTTGATTGGAAGCCGCGGTGGTACAGCGGTTGCATTGTTGCCTCACAGCAAGAGGTTCTCCCATTCGATTCTCAGCTAGTGTGCGGGGAGTGCCTTCTGTGCGGAGTCTGCATGTCCTCCCCGCGGTCGAGTGGCCTCTGAAAGACATGCGTGAATGGGCGTGCCTTCACTGAAGGTTGGGCATTGGGCTGGCAACTCGGCACCATAAAAATTAACTGTCAATCATTAGCGGACCGGAGTTCCGCTGTGACGACCCCTAACTGGGAAAAGCCGAAAAGACAAGCAACAGCAACATATGGATCAATGTTGATCCATCGAAAGTACGTTTCATCAAAATGTAAAACATCAAATCCACTTTCACAAAAAAAAAAAATAAAAACATGCCTAAAAACTATTTAAAAAAAACAGTACTCACGTCTATGCAGGGGGGCCCCCATCCCCCCTACTTTAATATTCTCACTCCGAGATTGCACTACAGTGGGGAAAAGGGAATATTCCCTTATCCCCACTGTACTGTGATCTAAGCAACAGTTTGCTTAGTTGTACAATCAACAGTACAGTTAATGTACAACTAAATCTACCTGCAAACAACTGTTTGCTTAGTTACCTCTCAGCAAAAGTGCATTTTCGACAAAATGCACTTTCACGAAAATACAGGATCTCAACAGTCTGTTAGTCTCCCAATATTTAAAAATCATTATGTGTTCAGATTCTTAAGCATCTGAAACAGGAGAAGCATTTGGTATGAGACTCTTCTATATTAGATTGTAAAGGGGGAGGCAGGCTGTTTGGTCATTTATACAAATAAAATATCATTCTGTTAGTTTCTGTTGAGTTGCAGTGAGAAAATTAGCAAATCAGAACACCCGTAAATGACTGGGGTAATGCTATTCTTGTACTGTCCAAAAGATAAAAGCATCGAGATGAAGATCTTGAGTATATCAGTTTAAATCGAGGCCGAGAGGTTCACAAAATATAAGGAGGGGACTTGATTAAAAAAGATCCTAGTCTGAACTGTCTTACACTCCAAATAAGAGAAGGATTTTACAAATAATTAATTAAAATTAAAGTATTTATTTATTTTTACCTTTTTAACTTTGACCAAATAACATTGGTTAATTATGTAGCTAAAGAACAGGTTACAGGTGGAAGATGAGTACCCAGTAACTGTTGGTTGCTATATGAGTAAGGTGCACCTTACATTGTCTTCTTCATATTATTAATAAAGCTGATGTATATTGCCCATGTTTGTAAGAAAGGTGACATTTAAAAAATCAGGGATATATTATTATACTACAGCTTGCTATGAATCTATTCTTTTCATGGGCTATGGTTCCTTATTTGCACTTTTTTATATATTTTTTGAAAGGGGAGCTTTAGAAATTGTCCTGTAGTTGTCTAATTATTTGGGGGAGTTGCACCATTACTAGATAACAAACGTTTTCCATGAATCAGTCATTTTAATAGTAGTAACAAAGTAAATATCAAGGTCAGTAATTTGGTTATAAAGTGGGGAGACTAAGTTTAGGAAGTAAAGAAAAAGACTATAACTCCAATAAGCCTGATTTGGGGAATTTTAAGATGAAGTTTACAATTTTGATTGATACTTTGATAAATAAATTTGGAGCTAGAGTAAATGGATAGAGTTTTGTGTTTAGTCAATACTTTCATCAAATTTGGCATTAAATTGGGTGCTGTTAGGTATTCTTGAAGATGTTATTAAAATTATTGGCTAATGAAGTGATGAATGTGATTTAAATAATAAACATTGTTATTCAGTTTCTGTCTTATACAAGTGGTACAGTGAATTATTTTCTGTTTAAACTGTGAGCTTTGGCCAGCTAAGACCTGCATGCAATCAACTGAATGCATAAGTGAAGTTAAGTAAATTTTTATCTGCACTTTTTTCAAATAATACACAATTTAAATTAATTTGTTTGTGTTGCATTGAGCAATATCTAGCTGGAAGTTGTGACTCTGTTTTTTCAGTAGGTCCCCAGCCACCCTCCCTGTTTTTGTTTTGGTGTTAATCTTGGTGGCTTTGAAACTGCCTGCCCCTCTTGTAAATTTGCACTTGGATCCTCCTGGGCCCATCTCATTTGCTCACTCAAAAAAAAAAAAAAAAAAATTTATCTGCTTTTACTGTATTTGTGTTTCTTCCTACTTTATCTTGCTTTTGCGTCATCTTAAAAGTACTCAGTTGTATTTATTACTGCTTGGTGTAACTCATTCTAAGCCTTTTAGTTTAAGCACTTGGGCTTCAGACCAGTTGTTTTACATTAAGAAGGTTTGTGGTCTGCACTGTAGTGGCAGAACAGGTAGCTTACATCCTTCTAAGTTGGGAACTGCTGATTGAGGGCTCAGTGTCTGTTATTCTAAAAGTGTATTAATTCTGGTTTAAGCACTTGGGCTTCAGGCCAGTTATTTTACATTAAGAGGGTCCGTGGACTGCACTCTTGTGGGAGAAGAGGCTGGATTCTGCCCTTCTGAGCTGGGAATTTCTGGTTAAAGGCTTATAGTGCCTGCATATTTGAACTGCTTCTTACTGAAATTGGTACACCTTGTTTGCTGTAGCATAGACTAGATCCAGGCCTGCTGAATCTAGATTTCTTTGTATAACTTGAGCACTAATCCAGGCATTCTTTAAAGTATTCAGTTGTATTTATTACTGCTTGGTAGTAACTTGATTAAAGTGTAGCTATCATTCTAAGTCTTTTGGATTAAGCACTTGGGCTTCAGACCAGTTGTTTTACATTAGGAAGGTTTGTGGCCTGCACTGTGGTGGTAGGACAGGTAGCTTACATCCTTCTAAGTTAGGAACTGCTGATTGAGGGCTCAGTGTCTGTTATTCTAAAAGTGTATTAGTTCTGGTTTAAGCACTTGGGCTTCAGGCCAGTTATTTTACATTAAGAAGGTTCGTGGTCTGCGAGGCTGGACTCTGCCCTTCTGAGCTGGGAATTTCTGGTTAAAGGCTTAAAGTGCTTGCATATTTGAACTGTTTCTTACTGAAATTGGTACACCTTGTTTGCTGTAGCATAGACCAGATCCAGGCCTGCTGAATCTAGCTTTGTTTGTATGCTTGTTGTTGTTTGCTTGTTATTTCCCTGATACGCTAATTCCACCTAAAACGCGGCTTTTCAGTGCTTCTGTGGATCCCTAGTGATATCTGCATTGCTTACTGTACTTATTTCCTTGTTTCACTTGAAAGAAAGTTCTAAAGACATTCTTCTGGAGCATTTCTCCCCGGGCCTCCACTGAAAACAGGATCTATGGAACCTAGTCGGACTTTCCCGGTCAACAAATGTAAAATAAAAAATAAAAAAATAAAATAAGTTACTGTTTGTCGTTTTTGCATTTAAGTTACCTGGCACTTGCTCACTAAAGCAATTATATAAGTCAGCACTAAAAAATTAAAAGCACTACACCCTCACAAACTGCCCTTGAGTACCTTGTTCCCCATTGGCCTTTTTTTCAATTATAAAGGAATTTCCAATACTATTCTAGCATGTCCAAAGGTCAGTTGTCAATCTCCTCTCCGGTCCAGCTGGTGAATCTGGGAATCTTGAGGCAATGTTACAACTGCCTCATGTACACAGACAACCCTCTTCTCCTCCCAACAAACTCCAACACATGTGAGAGATGCAACCATATAGCCAAACTGGAGGCTAAGCTCTCTCAACTCAGTACTGGTGAAACCAGTCAGGAGGAGAAGGAAACCACACTCACTACAATTCCAGTCTCACATAGACCTACCACGACAGCAAACCAAACACATAAACACACAAAAACATACTCGGAGGCTCTAAGTAAAAATCTGCCTAAGCAGCAGAGACCTCCAAAGCAGACACCCAAGCAACCGCTACCCCAAAACAAAACATGTGCAACACATAGCTCACAAAGCCACTGTGCCGAACAGTCACAGCCCTTAAGGCTAAACAACACACCTGATACACTTGTAATAGGTGACTCTATCGTCAGGCACACTGATGTCCCGCTCACCAGGCTGAATAAGGAGAAGGTCACGGTGAGCTGCCTGTCTGGCGCTAAGATCCACCACATAACACAAGCACTTAGGTCACTCCAAGACAAGTACAAATATGACTCAGTCATTGTCCATGCTGGTGTGAATGACCTGAGACGTACCTCCCTGGACTACATGAAAAGAGACATACAGGAGCTCTCTGAGCATGTAGCCCAGGCCGGTATGACCCTGACCTTGAGTAGCATCTTACCCTCACCAAGAATGATGCCACAATATGAAGACAAGATGATCAATTTCAACAATTGGCTTAAGTACTGGTGTCATTCAAGGGGGATCCAGTGCCTGTCAGCCTGGGATGGCATGCTCGACAAGCCACGATGCTTCGCTAGGGACGTCTTGCACCTGTCACCCCTGGGCTTTCGGATATTGGCAAAGGCTCTTGCTACCCCCATAGTGCCTTTTTTAGGCAAGGCTCAAAAGACAAACCCACCTCCATAGGTATCACAAGGGATAAGAAACTAAGAGTAATGCTACTCAACGCCAGAAGTCTAAACTTCAAGATGCACGCACTCAAAACTCTCCTTAGCATGGAGAACATCGATATCTGTGCAGTAACAGAAACCTGGTTCAAGGCTCCCGAGAGCACCCCAGCACTACCAGATTATACCTCATACCATGCTTTTCGGCCCCAAAACTTGGACTGAACCACAAAAGGAGGGGGAGTATCAATATTCATCAAAGATACCCACACCTCCAGGTTGGTGGCACAGCACAAAGCATCAGAGACTATCCATGTGCAACTAACAGTGGGTAAAACTGCCTTCCAGTTTATAGCCTGCTACAGACCACCCTCCCAAACCCAGGAACCCCACTCGGCCTTCCTGAAAACACTGGAAAATATGAAGGTCTCTCCAAACACCATTATATTGGGCGACTTCAACTACCCAAACATAGACTGGGAGCATTACTCTAGCTCCAACACCCTAGCCCAAAGGTTCCTAAAATTTATAAACTCAAATGCTATGGAACAACTTGTTACCACTCCCACAAGAGGGGAAAACATACTGGACCTGATCATCACCAACATGGGGACTCTATGCTCCAGGCCAGAAGTGTATCCCTCACTGGTAAGATCAGACCATAAACTAATCTCACTGGATATTCACATCCCGACCCCACTCCCTGCCCAGAAAACCACAGTGAAAAACTTCTCTAAAGCAAATTTCACACTCCTCAAAACTGAGGTGGAATCCTTCAAAGCCCCCGGGCCTGTGGAAAATACGTCCCAGACCGCAGAATCCTTTATAAACACATTCTATGAACACCTTCAGGAATGCATGGATCATGCAATCCCAAATAAAACCAAGACTCAATCCTCCAAATGCAGACATCCTGTCTGGTTGACCCCAGCCATAAACAAACTATACAGTAGAAGGAGGAAGCTACTACATGATAGAGCAAAATCCCAAAAAGGGAAGGCATCTCTGATCAGTATTAGCAAAAAACTATGGGCACTCATAAAATCGTCTAAGGCCAGCTTCGAGAGAAAAATTGCACAGGACACTAAGGATAATCACAAGGCTTTCTTTAGTTATGTTAGGAACCTGGGTGGGAATTCCCAGATATGCTCAGAATTAGTCCAAAATGACAAAAAATACACCGAACCCACAGACATTGCCAACATCCTAGGTGACAAGTTCAGCGCAAACTTCTCCCCCCCCCCCCCACCAAAAGGGCAAATATCTATCCCAGCAGAGTGCTGCCCCCCCTGACATCTCAGATGCTCAGGTAAGAGCCGCCCTCTCCAAAGCAAAAAACACAGCATCAATGGGACCAGACGGTGTCCCAGGCTGCGTCCTACATGAACTCCAAGAAGAGCTAATCCCAAACATAAAACTACTGTTCAGTCTCAGCCTTACTACAGGATATGTACCCAAAGAGTGGTGTACAGCAACAGTGGTCCCTCTCCACAAAGGTGGTGCCTCAACGGATCCTGGAAACTATCGCCCCATAAGTCTGACTAGCTTGGTCTGCAAAGCTATGGAAAGGATCATCATGGACCTCATAAATAAAGATATTGGGAACCTACAGACACTGGATCCTACCCAGTTCAACTTTATTAAGGGCAGATCCTGCCTCTTAAACCTGGTTGATTTCTATGAAATAGTCACCAAGGCCATTGACGAGGGGAAGGTGGTCCACACAGCCTACCTGGACCTCGCAAAAGCCTTCGATACAATACCCCACTCGGGCATTATAGATAAGCTCACCAGCTTAAATATAAACCCCTATGTCACTAGATGGGTTGCAAACTAGCTGAAGGACAGAACTCACATGGTTAGAATTGCTGGAGCCATGTCAGACTCCAAACCAGTTACAAGTGGCATCCCACAAGGCTCAGTCCTGGGACCTCTCTTGTTCGGTATATATTTCTCGGAGGTACAGGCCAACATGGAAGGACTGTGGCTGACCAAGTTTGCAGATGACTGCAAACTGGGCGCCATAATCGACTCTCCAGCCGACACACGCATCCTCCAAAAGGGCCTCATAGAAACAGACAGCTGGTGCCAGAGCCATGGCCTCAAGCTAAACACCAAAAAGTGTATAGTCATCCCCTTTGGCAAAAACAAAGTGCCCACAAATTACCACATAGGTGGTAATCCATTAAGTACGGAAGAAGTAATTAGGGACCTGGGGACCCAAGTTGATAGCAATCTCTCATTTGACAACCACGTGGCTAAAGTGGTTAGAAAAACATTTTATATAGCCCACCTAATCATGAAGGGATTCACATCTAGATCAGGGGAGGTCATCGTGCCTCTTTACTCATCCCTCATCAGGCCCATAATTGAGTACAATGCCCCTTTTGGGATGTACCTTACCAGGCACTTGCAGCAACTGGAAAGACTCCAAAAGTACCTCTCCAAGAGGATCAATGGGCTCAAACAGATGCCATATGCTGCCCGATTAAAGAAACTCCAGCTCTACTCAGTGGCATACCGCCTGCTCAGAGGTGATCTGTGCCTGACGTATAAAGCCATGTCCAACCCGGAATTAATGGACATGCTGCACCTCAGAAAATCCAAATCCCATCGAGCTACATGCTCGAGAGACTTGAACCTCAGCAGTGAAATAAATAGGACATGCTGGAGGGACAGATTCATAACCCAGAGGCTCCCTTCACTATGGAATAAAATCCCAGTCCAGGTTAGGCAGAGTCCCTCACTGACTCTCTTCAAGAGGAGTCTTGATGAGTGGATGGGATATCGTAGGTTTACCCTGGGTATTACTTCTGTGTCACTGTTAGACAGAGGCACAGTATACTAACCTTGAAAAAGGGCATAGCAAAATTAATTTAAAATGGGTGGCGAAAGCCAAACACACTCTGTCTAGGCTTATAAATGCCCTAGGGCAGATAGCCTAGTATGAACCTATGAAGCTATGAAAGAAAAGGTTCAGTACTTGAGTCTCTTCCCTAGTCTCACTTCAGAACAGACTTTTTATGCTTGACAAAATAGAAGGCTTAATTATCAGGTTAGCTGGCTGTGGTATATTTAAAATCTAGTCTACATTTTTAAGCTGCAAGTATTGCTGATATAAGGTTGAAGAGTCAATTGATTTCATCTTATGATGCCAATTTTGATGGTTTAATTTCATTTTATTTCTTATACCCTTGGATAGTCATTTGCATCTCTCTTGTCTTACAATGTAATAACAGAGAAGCTGAGAGGCTTTCAGTTTGAAGTTCCAGCTAGAAGAGATGGCAAAAGCTTAATCTGCACCTTGGCTATCAAGAATACTTAACATGTTTTGAATAAAAATATCTGTAGTTAGTGTATGTGTTTTCTTGGTGTAAAGCTCTTGCCTGAAATTAGCATTACATGTGGTTTATTTCACTCACAAGGCCAGGCAGTCATGACTAAGCACTGGTCTCCTACAGCAAAAAAAGTATCCTCCTTATATGTTTGGCTGGTTTGTTTCTGGGTATATAATCTAGTGATTTATTAATGTGTGCTCACTTGTTAGTCTGGTCAGAGAGTTGTTAAGGTGAGTAAGGTTAAAAATGGAAATGAGAAAGTTAAATTGTGTATGATGTGTTATGCATCTGCCCATTGGATGTTAAGGATGCACAAAGGATCATTATTCTTTTTCTGAGTTCATGGATAAACATTAAGAAGTAGTGTTTTTAATTTTGCTAAGTAAAGATGGAGATGGCATGCAGGCCACAGTGATATATAATTTAGCGATAATAATAATAATAATAATTATTATTATTATTATTATTATTAGTGGTGACAGTGGCTCAACAGGTAGCATACTCACCTTTGGTGCTGGCATATTGGAAGGTTGTGGATTCTATTCCCACACTAGGTACTGCATACTGACACTACAGCACAGCATAAGGGGGTGCTGTCTATTGGAGAGAGATTAATCCAAGGTCTCATCTGCTTGACTTGGTGGATGTAAAAAATCCCATTACACTTTTTAGAAAGAAGAGCAGGAGAAGTTTCTCGATGCCCTAGCCAGATTTCCCATAGTCAAAACAAATACCACCTCATGTTTCCCCTAAAAACAAGACATTGGCCTAGTGGGACTAATCCAGTCAACAAAGAATAAATAAATAAATAAATAAATAAATACTTTAGTGTGGCCATTAAGAAGTAGTTCCATGGTTAGCTAGTCAGGATTCTGTTCACTTTCATCAAGAAATGATCAATAAAGGAAATATAGTAATGCTATATAGTGTAGAGGTGGTTATTGACTTTAAACATGTTGACACTATAGATAGGACAGTAGCACAGACATTTCTCTGTTAATTAGTTTAAAGAAAGCTATTTTGGATGCCCTGTTTATGAGGCAGTCCTTTTTGGGCAGTCATTCCAGGCAATAATAAAAGACTTACAAAAGAAGAAACAAACACTGACCACCATGCTGTGTCTATATAATGCCTTGTAGGTTTCTTCTGTTCTTATTTTAGATACATGGGGCAGCCTAAGAAAAAGAAGAATATAAAGAAGAAGCTATCTTATCGATAAAGAAGATGATCAAGCTTCAGGGGGAAGGCTTTGCAAAGAAATCAGAAACACTCTTGATTACTTCTGAGTACTGCACATGGGAATTACATTATCTGTGTTTATCTTGGCTTGGTGAACCATTTCAAAGGACTGGACTGGTGGTTTCTGGACATGATCTCAAATGGGTATATCTTAGAGATGATAGGGTCTCCTTATCAAGTGCTGCTTTAAGAAGCCAGTCAGCCAGTCTCCATCAAGTATTACCTCTTGAGAAAGTCAGTTTTCACAGATATCCTTGAACTGGACCGCCATGTGTTCATTAAAGGGCTATATTGCCTAGTCCATCTTTGGAAATAGCACAAAAGGATATAGTGGTGGTTCTGTCCAGTATTGGATCTTGGCTACTTCAGTGAGGGTAGCCAGTGCATCACATTCTTAATGGTGACTAAAAAGGGGATTATGCCTTTCCTTTCACTGAACCCAAGAGGGTGTTGCTGGACATGAAAGACATTCAGACACATTGCCTTCTGGTAGGCTTGGAATTTCTTAATAGTTTGCTTTGATTTGCTGGGAGCTGACATTTCTTTTGGTACAAGACATTGCCGTTTTTAAATATGATGTTTCTGTCCCCTGTACCATTGACCATTTAGTCCCTGCTTCAGCCCTGAACAGTCATTCTCCATCAGCAGGACAGATAGAACATGTGATGTGGCCATCATCCTGGCAACCATGAGGGATTTTTCTATTTTGTTCTGCCCTATGTTCTCCCACAGTGGGTTATGTGCATTTTGACTGGCACAATGGCCTACTATGTCGTCTCCTGTGATTATATGCATTCCCACACATGTCCCCAAAGACTACCACATATCTTCTCAAAAGTGTCTGCAGACTAGTGTTTAAATCAGTTCATTCTCCTCATCTTCCTCTTCATAGAGAGATTAGAGCAGAGAGATTTTTCATACCCTTGGTCTGTATCACCAGCTCTGTTTTTTTCTTGAGGAAGCTGCATGACTTCTGGAAGACAGAGCAGCTGTTCAGATTGTTTGCTTTCAGTAAGGACTGATTTGGTTGTGGTTAAGCATACCTAATCCAAATTAATTTCTATCTATATCATCATTTGTAATAAGGTAGCCAGCTGTCACTTGGCTAGTGTGATTAACAACTGCACTGCGAGGGATGGGCTACTGTACCCCCACTACCTGTTTTAAAAGTTTGCCAAGAAAGGACATTTGTGTCATGGGCACTCAGTCATCGGCTCACACCTTTGTAAAGCACTGCTGCTTAGTCCCTTCTAGGAGTCAGGCCTCCTTTCCTTCTTAGTGGTTAAGTGCTTATTCTTCTAACTGATCGCGTAGCCTTCTAACTTCCTGCTTTTTTCAGCAGTGTGGTTCCTGGCAGCCTTGGAGGTACTTTTGAGACCACATAGGAATCTTGTCATCCACTGCTTACTGAAGTAAGCTCCTTGAGGTGAGGTATAACATATGCTTGTCATATAAGCTGCACTTATAGAGGGCTCTCTGCACTGAATATTTATTATTCTCCCACCTTTCCTATATTTCTAGATGACCCCTTCACCCACTTCATGGATGGCTTATCTTGTAATACTGTCCAATTTATAATTTTCTATCCTTTCTTTATTTGATTCAGATGTGCTCACACAGTTTCATTTCGGGATCAGACTGGAGAGACTGGAGTTAGCCGCATCCTTCTAGATCTGGTGCACGAAGGGCATTTACTCCCACAAGTCTGAGAGTTGAGGAATGCAAGAATTTTGTGATGAAAGAGAACCCTGTAAAGAGGAAATCCCACACTGCGGACAGTCCTTCTAAGTGATCAAATGATATGGTGAGTAATCATGTGACTGTTATTTCCACATCCTCAAAAATATTTGAAAATGTATTTGATATTAATGCCTTTCAAAAAACTCATACGTTAAGATCAAACAGTGTCTTTAAAAGTGAAATAGAATTGCCGATCACCTTCTCTTAACAATTAGCATGCAAATACCAAGCATTTTTCTTGCAACTACTGCTGTGCATGTACATCAGGCTTTGTCAGCTGATTTAACAGAACTTTTCTGATTACTCACCCACAAGCCTCCTAATTATGTATGAAGTCATGACACAAAAGACTTCTTTTGTAACAAACATGCCACATTATTTATGGGCAAACACAAATAGAATGTATTCAAAGTTCAGTAGTTTCCTCAGTGTACAGTTAATGTCAAACTGCACTGTAAAATTCACTTGCATGTAAAACTATGTTATTTCATTAAAAGAGTCACACTGAAATCATTAGCTGCAGTAAAATGCAACTCTTTTCATAACTGCTACATTTTTTCAGGGCCTAACAATCAAACATTAAAAATCAGGTAATTTGTTTGGTGCAATATGGAGAGTTTTACTGAAAATTCTTCTCTGGCCTGTAATGTGTTGTTTCCCTCCCTTTCTCCCTTTCACTCCAGTTTCCTCTTAGCTTAGTGTTACTATAGCTATATAGACAGCCATTTGTACTTTAATTACCATTTCTGCAGTCCCCCTAAATGCAGAGACTCACTTGTTGCTTACTGGTTGATTTAAACACTGCAACATTATGCAATACATCTGCTGAACCAATGATGGAAAGTTCTGCTTAGTTATTTAAGCATTTATCTTGGCATTAGTACACAGTTGCATTATAACAACGATCTCTATCTGACATTGAGTGAGATGAGATTTAGCCATGATTGGCAAAGTTTACACAAGAGATATAAATTTCACTGGGAGTAGGCAAATCTTACTTCACTACAGTTGGATGGTGATTATTAGTATTATAAACCAAATTACATTTTAAAACAATTGCCTTATACAATGACACTCCTTTAACTTGACAGTGTCAGTGGTGCAACAGATAGCACATTTGGCTTTGAGGAAGAAGTCTGTGGGTTCTATTCCTACAGTAGGGAGATGGATTGTTAAACTGCAGTGTAGTATGAAAGGGATGCTGCACTCCTGAGTGTGTTGTCCTTTGGATGAGACATTAAACCAAGGCTTCATCTGCCTGAGCTGGTGAAAATACAGGTGGATACAAAAGATCCCACAGCACCTATCAAAACAATAGGTGTTCTTGCATTACTTGCAAATTTACAAAATGTACATGCATACAAATTGTTGCTTTTTTTTTACTATTTATCAATTTTCTTGTAATATCCTTGTTGTTATTCTTTCATAATTGACTCCTTCTTCCACAACCATAATCTAATTTTTTAAATATATTTGCCAAAATCCATTTCCCATCAAAAAAAATAATTCAGTTTTTCATTCCAAATAACCCACAATTCATACAACAAATTATCTACCCAGCTCACAGATTCTTTCATTTTGTTCTTATAATATCCATACATGATCATATTCATATGTATATTATTTATATAATTAATATTCTTAAAACAGTTTTCTTCACACATCTTTTTCCAGAGTTTCACCACTCTTTTACATTTCAAAAAACATGCTGTCATGTCCCTTTCTCGCCATAAAATAAACACAGTCTTTCAACTTTTTTATATAGCATATTCCACTTTTCTGGCAACCACTTATTTATTACCAATCTCCATAGGAAATCTTGACTCTCTACTGTCTTAGTGCACCACGTTTTCCTTACTTTAATGGCTTTAATCTCTTGCTCTGGTAAATTTGCCAAGGATTTACATAATAATATTGTTTCATCGTAAGGTCTGGGTTGCTATAGATTTGTGTCTGTATCCGGTGTATAATTAGTTCCTTCTTGATATGGCTTTGTATGAATAGATATTTGTTATACTTCATGGGTATGACATTGTAAACAATAATCAGATGAGAAGAAATGACTACTAAATGTATGACCAAGTTAACTAGATTTTAAACCATGTTGAATTATCCCACCCGAGGCTTATAGAAATAGATTTAGATACATATAATCCATATAAGAAATGCATAAAATAAAGCACTTATTTAAGATGCTGAACTCTCAAATAAACACTGGTGCTGCTGAATGAAATTGCAGCAAAAAGTTGATGGTTTAAAATAATGCTATTGGGTTGGTTGCAATACACTTCAAAAGAGATAGCAGAGAGAAATGGTGTGTAGTAAGTTATGTTTACTATGAGAAGGGGGACAATACATTTTTCTAAGGAATCCTCTTGGTGAGTCCAAAAAAAAAAGCCATAGGATAATGCTCCATCTCTGACTAGGTAGAGCTTTTAAGGTGCAGCTGCAGTCCAAAAGTAATTAATGGAGAGAAGCCTGCTGGGAAAGAGTGATAAAGGTGTGAGCCTATGTACCCTGTGCTGGTAAACTGGGTAATAACACAGGGCAGAACAAATAGAGATGCTACTATATGACTGGTGGGATCAGAAGTCATTATGACAAAGTGTCTATTGCCAGGGCATTTCATAACGCTTTGAGGGAGTCCTTAATCTAGTTACATTCAGATAATGATGGCCCAAGCTTTCCTGAGCTGAAAAGGTGACTAAGGGAAGAAAATAATACTGGGCTATGAAGAATGAAGTTACACATGCATGGCTAGAGCAGTGGGAAACATGGCCAGAAAGAGAAGCAGATTTCTGAGTATACTACAAGCAGTTGTATATCCACCTTTAGCAACAGAAATGGTGACTACAGAACCCTATCACCCACAGTGTCAGCTGAAGTGGGGACAGATGGGAATGGATGAGAGATACCTTGTCTTGTGTGATTAGTTCCACCCTGTGAGGTAAAGTGTGATGATTGCCCTTGGTTAGATGCAAAAGTAGAGGGAACCAGTGCTGTCATGGCCAAAAGGGAGTCGCCAACAAGATTTGGAAGCATCCTGTTGAATCTTGAACAGGACTTTCGGAATGAGAAGAAGGGGAAGAAATGCATAAAGAAACATCCCATTCCATGAAAATGAGAGGGTGTCCACCTTCCATACCAGAGGACCTGGGACTTAGGCACAAAACAGAGAAAGTTGATTGATCAGAGGGGAGGCAAAGAGTTCTACTTGAGGAGTACCCCACTAGTGAACAATGTCCAGAAACACATCCCTGTGAAGCATCCATTCATGGGATTGAGTGAAGAACCTGTTCAGAGTGCCTGCACAATGTTCTGATCTGAAGGAATATAAACTGCCTGAAGAGTCATTTGATACTTGACAGCCAGATTCCATATCAGAAGTACCAGCCAGCAAAGAAGGTAAGATCTTGTTCCCCCCATTTGTTGATCTACCACATAACTGTGGTATTGTCTGTGAGTACCTTGAGAGGCCCTGGAAAGAAAAGAGGATGAAAGGCCTGAACAGCCAGCATAAGAGCTCTCATCTCTATGATGTTGATGTGTTCCTTTTGCTGACAAGGCAACCACACTCCCTGTATCTTCAGGGAGGCAAAAGTTGCTCCCCATCCCACATCTGAAGTGTCTGTGAACAGATCCTGAGAGGGAAGAGGGGGGATGAAAAGGAAGCCCTGGATTCAGAGACAAAGGAAGAAGAAGATCTATAAAGTCTAGAGGATGTGCATGTTGAAGCCGCAATGACTTCAGAAACCACTGGAACTTCCTCATGTGGAGTTTGTCCAGAGGGAGCATTGGAATGGTGGAAGCCATGAAACCCAGAGCTCTCAGAAACTCCCTGGCTGTAATAGAGGCCAGTGGAAGAAAAGTTTGAAAGTAAGAAATGAGAGTCAAGGCCTTTGAAGTAGGCAGGGATGCCAGCACTGGCACTGTCTGAATCCTGCAACTCAGAAAGACATGATCCTGAGAAGGAGTCAGAGACTTTTTGAAGTTTATTGTGAACCCCTGGCTTTGAAGAAGAGAAATTGCAAAATGAAGATTTTTGCAAAAGGACTTTGAGAGAGGATGCCTGAATCAGCAGGTCATCCAAGTATGGGACTATTTGGATCCCTTGAAGCCTGCAAAAAGTACTCACAGGAGCGAGGCAACTGGTGAACACCCTTGGGCAGTAGAAAGGCCAAAGGGCAAAGCACAGAACTGAAAACACCAGGAAACAACAGAGAAACACAAAAACTTCCTGAAAAGAGGATGCATCAGAATATGGGGATAAGCATCCTAGAGATCGAGAGACACCAGAAGGGCCTGAGGGAGCAAAAGAGGAAGCAGAGTCTGAAGGGACAACATCCGGAAGGAAGAGCACCTTCAGAAAAGTGTTTAGATGATAGAGGTCTAGAATTGCTCTCCAAGTACCCTCTTTTCTGGGCACTAGAAACATTCTTGAATAAAGCCCCTTCTCCCTCTGGGACACAGGCACCTCTTGAGTAGTACCCTGAGACAAGAGATCTCAAAGAACTTCTGGGAAAAAAGGAAGTTGTTCCTGGGGAGGCTGAGGAATGCCTATAAAAGGCAGAAGTGATATCCACACCATGACATACCCCTGAAGAATGACTGACAGAACCCAAGAATCCTTGGTGATTTTAAGCCAAATAGGAAGAGAAAGAAAACGGTGAAGAAAAAGAGGAATGTGGCTGGGAACAGGTGGATAGTCAGACAGCACCTGGTTTGTCAGGAAAGGAAGGCTTTTGAATCCCTGCAGTCTGAGTTGCCTTAGCAGGAGGAGCCCATTTACCACCCTTTTTATCTTTAGCATGAGGGAGAGATTGCCTATGAACAAAGGCTGGCTTAGAAGGATAGCTGCTCTGAAATTTAGGCACAGGAGAAACAAATACACGTTTAAGCTCCTGTAAGGCCTACCCCTGGCCATGAAGAGACTTAAACAAACCATCAGCTGCTTCCCCAAGCAAATGTTTATTACCCAGAGAAGCATCCATCACATAGCTTTAATATCATCAGGTAGAAGTTGAAGCCTAAGTCAAGAATACCTCCTCATTACTGAACCAAAAGCAGCAGCACTAGATGAGGCATTTGATGCATCATAACTACATTTGATAGAATGACGAACTACTCAAGAGGAAGTCCCTAGGAAGGAAAGAGCAGAAGATTTAATCTCAGAGTCTGGTAGACCAGAAAAAAACTTACAACCCTGAAAAAGAAGAGCCAACACATACCTAGATATATGGGTCTTATAATTAATTTGCCTAAAAGCTAGGGTAGCCGAAGTATAAACCTTCTTACCCAACATGTCCATAGTTCCGCTGTCCTTGTCCAAAGGCAGTAACTTGGAGGAAGGAAGCAAATGAGATGGCTTACCAGAGGCTACAGACACCACAGAAGGGTCAGCAGCAGGACATTTGAACAAAACAGAACAATCCTCAAGCACCCTGTAAAACCTATCAGGCTTCTTGGGAGCAGAGAATCAGGTGATTTAGAGACATTGGAAAAAAACATCCAGTAAAGCACCCAAAACAGGAGGAATGGCCGCAGGCTTAGGGGAGTCCATCTGCAGTAACTCATAGTACCTCTTATGGATATAGGAGATCTGAGCACAATCCCACTTAAAAAATTCCATCATCCTAGAGACTGTGTCCCCAAAGGAAATTTCCTCAGAAGGAGTATCTGGACTATTAGATTCCTCCTCCTCTGACCCATAGTCTAAAGGAGAAAAAATATGAGTAGAATAAGTAAGGGATTCTTCATCAGAATCCAACTCTTCCTCAGAAGAATTCAGCTCCCTGGGCCTTTTAAGTGGAGAAAAGGACCAAGGAGGAGCAGGAACCGAAACCCCTTGAGGAGGCCTTAATGACAGTAAAGCATTAAATAACCCCTGAGTAAAGTCCAACCACTCACTTTGTGGATCCCTAGGAGCAGAAGAAACATGCTTAGTTTTCTGTTTCATTTTTAAGGGAACATCCACCCCAGAAAACTGAGAAGGCTCTGACTCAGGATGGCATCTGACAACTGTAGTAGGAACTTCTTCCCCTAAGAAGAATCTGCGGAACCTCCCTTGACCCCTCGGAAACAATCAACTATGGTTTCCCCTGAAGATCTGAAATGCATGCCTGTAAAGCCTTGTCGGGAAGTGCTTCCCACCAGATCCTCACTGGCCTCCAACCCAGATGCGTCAGAGAAATCCAACAACACAGCCAGGTGAGCCTCCGGGTTTGTAACAACCTCGGGAGACACACCTGGCAGAGGACAGCAGAAAATTCAGGTCTTACCTTTTTCACCTTCTTCTTCCCTGATGGCTGACCCTTGGGGCAGGAAGTTCCTTCCTTTGTATCTTTAGCAAGAAGCTTAAGATGCTGATTCTCAAGATACAATGAAAGAGAAGAAAGCCTACTATGAAAGGTTTTCAGGATGAATGCCTGACAAATCAAACAAGACGTATGGTTGTGAGAAGTTTTTAGGAAAAAAGGCACTTATCTTGGTGGTCTTTATGGGGAATCTCTCTCACAGTGGCATTTACCCTTCCTGGATTACATTAACCCCAAACAGCACAGAAAAGTCAAGAAAAAGACAAAATCTCAAAAGAGTACTTATCTGCAATGGTGAGGACTTCAGCAAACAGGAGTAATTACCAGATTAGAAAAATACAGTAAACATTAGAAAACTGACTGATGGTTAGAAACAGCATTTGGACTGGTGGCAAAGAAGTTCTGAGGATGATACGCCTGAACATCACCTTTATGCCCTACACTATGTGAGGAGTGTTTGGGTGATGTTCAGTGTACCTTAAAGCAATTGTAGGCTTTGGTAGACTGGCCATATGTCTGTCTTCCATGGCAGGGAATCCCATAAGTGATGAATACTGCAGTGGTGAATGTAAGAACATATATCTATACAGTCTTAGATGCACATACATTTCAACTGGGGCAAGAACTTTAAAGAATTTACCAAAGTGGATAGTATCAATTGGGCATGTGACAAGAGTAAGATTAAACACACAGTAGTAAAGGTAATTCATCATTATACAAAGGTAGCATCCTATTTACGAGGACATATAAGATGGATAAGATGAAAATTCAAACAAACATAATTTAGTAAAAGGTCAGGTGATACTAAAGGTATGGTTGCAAGCATGAATTGCATGGAAATGGTTATTGAGGGCTTTTCTAAATGCTTGATTTTGTGGATTTGCAATATCATAAGTAAGGAGATGGATATTTTGGAGACCTCAGAGGAAAAAGATAAGTCAAAAATTTGATTTACTAATATAGATATCTGACTTGGATGAAGGTTAGCTAACTGAATATTATGGGCCAGATTCCAAAGCAATTTACATTTGGCATATGGTGTTGCCTGAGCTTATGATATCTATTCCAACATAGGGATTTCTAAGAGAATACATGTGCACTTACGCAGTGTATACAAATTAAGAAGTGCACAGATCTTCATAGGCAGAATCTTCC
Organism: Protopterus annectens; assembly: GCF_019279795.1. Taxonomy (NCBI): domain Eukaryota; kingdom Metazoa; phylum Chordata; order Ceratodontiformes; family Protopteridae; genus Protopterus; species Protopterus annectens. The sequence continues at coordinate 313,112,109 of NC_056735.1, forward strand.
CAAACTCTTGTTTCTGAATTAATCATTGAAATGCCACCTGAAACTCCTGAATGAGTATAGATTAGCAAAATGTACCTGTGAAGTCCGGCTTGCACTGTTGCCCAGCTCCCTTACAGCTGTGCATACCTGCACCCAGAAGAATATTAGATATATAGTTCTATGGCATTATGGATAATGCGTGTACATCACTAAAAATCTGTCTTGTATTGTGAATGGTTTTGGAGTTTTACTCTGCGTAATGGATACTATTGCATGGGCATTCATTGCCTACAGCTAACTCTTTTTTATCAAATGAAATATAATTGCTTCATGTATGGGATAAAGTTATTCTGTTATGCCATAATTTTTTACCAACTCTTTTGCGTTCTTTGTTTAATGTAATATTATATTTTTCTGTGAACAATTGTGTTTCTGTATTTCCTGTGGTTGGATATAAGGCTTCCTCCTAGACTTCCTTTTACACTGTGTTGGTTCTTTGAATCAGTGCACGACTCTTTCTCTGAATCTTCCTTCCCTTAACACCACTGTAGGCACCTGTTTGGTGGATGATGCATAAATACATTTCCAAACACCATCACTGCTGAGGAATGAGTCAGATCTTGTGTAGACTGTTGAAAAGTACCACTTAACTTTAGGTGGTCTTATCTCTAAAAAATGCATTACTTCTGTAAGCAAACTTCTTCAGCAGGGGTGGCTTCTGTTCTGATCTGGAGATGGCCTTTGGCAGATGCCCTGGGCAGATGTGGGAGTGTTCAAAAGCCACTACTGTGTGTTATAGCTGGAGTTTATTCTAACAGAAGAAATAGTTATCTACTTGGGACTAAATGTTGTAGAATAGAAATGTCTATCAGATGTTTGTACATATGTACCTAACAGTTATTTGGTGTATTCAGCCTTCTTTGAGACTTTGGGAGAAGTGCTTGGCAGGGTGTCATCTACTGACCCTGTATTTCAACAGAGATTTCATCGTTTATGTGAGCAATGATGGAGATACCATAGCTTGTTTACCCTGAACCTAAGGGTTGAATTGGATTTGGACTTTGCAGGTTCTCATAACCCTCAGTCTGAAAATATGTCATACACAGAGGGATAAGAGAGACTTGAGCAGACAGCATGTTCAAAGAAATGGCTGGTCATCAGTATACTTGATATCAAAGCATCTTGGGACAAAGATCAGCATTCGACTTAGCCGTCATTTCATTAGGCCAGAGGCAGTATGTTGAGAACACCTCTGCATAAATAGAGGTGCGGAGCTGCTGACTAATCATTTGGTAATCAGTTTTTCCAGACATCTGGGATAATATGCGGCAGAGACAGAAAACCCAAATATATAGTGAAAGTGCTTGAGAATACCCAGCCAATTTTTTTTGTTCTTTATTTTTTTAGGAAAAGTTCAATGCTTACCCCCAGAAGACTTCCTCCCCTATATCTAGAGAGACAGAATTCAACAGGTAAAGTCCAAATAGACCCTCTTCAAGACTTTGTTCATTCATTCATTTTATTTATTTATTTTATGTTTGTTTGTCTTATTTATTTTATTTTATATGTGTTTACCAGGATAGGTATCAGAAGAGGTGGGGAGGTTTCCAGTTGCCTTGATGAGGCCATGACTATACTGTTCAGTCCATGCCCTGAATCTGAATGATTTTCACTTCAATGTATGAGAGGTTTATATAGCTGGCTATTTGAAATGTATTTGCTTGTTTATTTGAAATTGTTAATCAAAGTAATGCACTGAGTATAAAGGACCAATGACAGGTATTGCCTGCGAATGTAACATAGACCATTACGGTGAACTGTCTCCACTTTTATAGCTGGATAAATGTGGCCCCAAATGGATGTATTCAATATGCCTCTGTAGTGTATTGGTTTACTATGAATCTATCTTACAAACAAATTGCAATAATTATGAACAACAAATATAAAAAACATAAATTAAGACATAATCTAAGACATAATCGAATGAAAGTTTTAATCTGTTTTGCATGTGAACTGCATGAATCAAGCACACAGGATTAAAAAATATGTATAAAATATTATAGGACTACATAATCAGTGGTGATTACAGAAGACCACTATAATGGATTTGAGGGCTACACCCAACACTGTCAGTTGAATACTCCCAAAGCTGAATAAGACAATAGATCAATAGGTACATGGGAGAAAAATATTTAAAGAAGTACTTAATAAGATGTGTGTGAGTGGCTAAAACAATCAAACTACAACAGATTTAACTTCAGCTGACTTCATGCTCACAAAAATAACTGCACTGAGTTAAAAGAAAGCTTGAGTGAAAAAAAAACACGTAGATTGAATTTTTGTGATGACTGCAAAGTGAAGAAGAAGAGGGAAGGGAATAAGAAACACTGAAGAAAACAACAATGGAAATGGCAGTTCTGTTTATCTGAAATTAAATGTCATGGCTACATATCTGTTCATGTAGGTAAGGAGCACAGATAAAACAGTGTAAGAAACTTCTCTGTGTGGAAGATTTTCAGTCCATATATTTCTAGTTAATCACTGTATATTAATCAGATCAGACAATAGTAGTAGAAGTAGTGAACGTAAACTCGTCAAGTCTAAAAGTAATAATAGAAAATATATATAATTCTCCAGCATTACTAAGTATTCAAAAGTAATCCAAGCAAGGCAGGCAGTCTGTTTCCAGTCGAAAATCCTTAATTAAGTACACAGACAAGCGATCCAAGTAAAACAAAAATAGAGTAATAATTTCCTCACAAGCTTTCTAACTATATATATATATATACTTTTTATCAGGCATGGGAGTGGTTTATTGTGCTGTAAAACAAAGTGTTATTGGTACACATGTTAAATTCACATCCCTTCCCCCATCAGTGTGACATTCGAGCTGGTCCTGCCCTACCTAGTAGCTGTCATAATAATATATAGCCCTAATGTACTTTAATGGTACATCTTATTTAACCAAATTATTAAGTCTGTGATTTTATACAAGGCAATATACTACATGGCTGGAAATATATCAACCTTAGTTCATTTTGCGATCAAAATTATATATAAATATATACATATACATTTTGCATGTAAAAATCAGTTTCTATTTTCATAACCTATTGTTAACAAAGATCGCTTTCGTCCTTCTAGACGACTTCAGGTCTGTGTACAAGAACCCTAAAAACCTATATAATTGTATAATTAGTTAGTATTGTTATTACCATCATTTTGAATAAAGTGGAAAAAAGAGAACCAGAAAAAAATAAAAATAAAAAAAAAAATATTTATGTATGATGATGGAAACAAAATATACACTTAAATTTCAAATTATTTAAAATGGTATTTAAAACCAATTTGTGGAAAAAAAAATAAAATAAAATACAATTAGTCATGTAAACAATATGGCAATTTTTTAAGTTCCAGTGCACTTTTAATTGAACAGTAGTAGTTTAGTCCAGGCTTTCTAAAAGAGTTCAACTTTAATTGCCACATGAGTTCATGTTTGTCCAGAATATTCGGGATGTCTCCTTCAAGATCACCCATGTCTATGCGATCCAGGATCTGGAACTTAAAACCTGTGTGTCTTTTATGAAGAGAAAGGTGTTTGGCTAGTGCATTATTTTTACATCCAGAACGGATTTCTGACAGATGACATGAAATCCTTCGCTTGAGTTTATTTACAGTCTTGCCCACATAGAATGCATCACATTCATTGCACTATGCCCTGTAAATTACTTTTTAGTGTTACAGTCACCCCCTGCACTGGATTTAATGATATTCTTTAAATAAGGGCAATAAAAACTATCACCTTGCTGTATAAATATACAAAATGTACAATTAGTTTCACATCTTTTAGTGCTTTTCTCACATGGTCTAGGTTTAAATTCAACAAAACTTCTAATATTCCTGGCCTTCCTATAAACAAATGATGGGGCTTTACCTAAGATGTTAATCAGAAAAGGGTTTCCTGTGACAATGTCCCAGTTTTCTTCAATAATATTTTTGATACTGTGATAATCCAAAGTGTATGTCAGGATGCAGCTATTTTTGCATTTGTTATTCTCTGTGGGATTACTTAACATTTTTCTACTGGGGTTACTCTATTTTTGTTTTACTTGGATCGCTTGTCTGTGTACTTAATAAAGGATTTTTGACTGGAAACAGACTGCCTGCCTTGCTTGGATTACTTTCGAATAATTAGTAATGCTGTAGAATTATATATTTTCTATTACTTTTTGACTTGACGAGTTTACTTTCGCTACTTCTACTACTATTGTCTGATCTGATTAATATACAGTGATTAACTAGAAATATATGGACTGAAAATCTTCCACACAGAGAAGTTTCTTACACTGCTTTGTTTTTAGACCCACTACACTTTAGTGGGTTGTTTTGAGACTTCGGGGATACCACGGAGATTACTTGTTTTTTTTTTTTTTTTGTTTTTTTTTAAGGAGCACAGATACATTCCATTACTTGATTTATACATTCATTTTTCAGCAATTCCGGTATATGCAATTATTATTATTTTTTACAACAAGTTGTTATAGAGGGAATAACTGAAGGATATATTGCTCAGCTACTCATTAATCTGTAGAAGTCTTGAAGATTTACTGTGTAGCAGCTTACGAAACTTATAGGAATACCATGTCCACTGATTTTTGAAGAAGGCCTTTACTGATGGGTCCAGTGTTTGGGTTTATACTCTTCATCAATCATCACTTGGCATCTTTTTTCCAGAAGTTCCCATACTTGGGGAAATATAAAGTATAATGGAAGCAAAAATGGTTATAAAAGGGACATTACCTAGGAGAGAACATATGTTCATTGTGGTGGTCATGAAAGGCAGTAAGTACCCACTTAAATTGATCTATATGTGAATCATGTCAAGAGTTAGGTATCAAGATACCATTCTGTGGATTTGCTTCCAGTACCACTTGGATTTTCTATTTGCTTTTAAATGCAGTGTAAATGCAATCATTGTTGTGGCTTATGCTTTTGTATGTGGGCATGTGGAGGGAAGTTATGAAGTATTTATAAGTGTATCTCAGAGCAACAAGTTGGTCATAATTTCTTTCACTTTCCATCACAGTCAGACATCAGCAGTGCATAAAATAAGTGGCTATTTTGGTGGGCTAGGCAGGATGTGTGACAAAGGAACACATCATTGATACAGTGGCACACTGACTAGTGTTGTCATCTCCATGTGTGAGTTCTTGTGGCTCCATCCCTGTGGAATCTGAATGCTATTACAGTTTCTGTATGGGTTTGATTCAGGTGCTCTGTTTTTTTCCAACACCCCAAAGACATGCCACAGGTGAATTGATGTATTTATTTATGTGTGTTTGTGGGGGGAGGGGAGGGTTATCTTATGATACAGCTTGTTTCTCAGGAGCCATAGCAATGTATATATCTGTGTGTGTGTGTGTGTGTGTGTGTGTGTGTGTGTGTGTGTGTGTGTGTGTGTGTGTGTGTGTGTGTGTGTGGGTGTGTGTGTGTGTGTGTGTGTGTGTGAAAATAACATTGGTGGGTGCATACATAAATCTCATGGGTGGGTAGTGGGAAACAAAATGAGGCATAAAATGTATCAATGAACATTTAGACCCTCAGAGCTTCTGAAGGCCATAATTCCTGACTGTATAAGTGATGTAGGATCATCTGCCATGAAGTCCACCTAGTATAAAACTGACTCCATTCAGCCTGTGGAGGCTTGGGATGCTGTTGTCATCATTGCTTGAAATATCCTCACAGCTGAATTTCAGAAGTGTGCACAGAAGTTCACTATAGCTTGCATGTTGGGTGGGCAAAGTCTGATCATTATTTTTTTTTTAACTTTCCTCAAATCACATCTCAGAGGTGTGAAAAGAAGGTTGCTATAGCTTTTCTAAGGTCAGTGCACAGTGTAGAAGCAACTAACTGGAATGAATTACTGCGAGTGCTAGTCATTTTCTTTTTATTTGAAACCAGATACATATACATATACATGTGGTTTACATCTGTTGATAGGCAAATGGAGGCATGCTGCATATATAGAGTAGACAGTAATAGGTTGAAATATGTTGCTGTGTTCTATCTGTTATTTCAATTTTTCTTAGCTTGATTTCAAAGTAGTATACAGAAGGTGTTTATCTGTTGGGCTTAGGGCTGAGGAGGCATACTGTGAAGATGTATGACAGCAGAAAGTTGAAATATATGACTATGGCCATTTATACTTTCACTTTCATCCCAGTGCAGACATTGACTATTTTTTGGGGGGTAAGGATGAAGGCAGTTATCCCAGATATCACTTATGTGCCCTAACAAGCATTTTCATCTTAGTTTATGGGTAACTACTTTTCAGTTTATTGGTAACTACTGTGTTATTAGCCTTGAACATTAAACCATGGACATAGCTTATTTCTTCCTTGAAAGGAAAAAAAAATAGCTCGCTATTTTCTTTAGTCATGATTTTTTGTTCAGACCATCACTGGACCAAAGGTTGTAGAAAAAAATACTCTTAAATGCACCTCAGAAAATTTAGAATCCCATAGATTCTGGAGGCCTTGCAGCCCTCAAATCCCCATCTTAATTAAATTATTTCCTGCTCAGTTATTACAGTACAGTGTTTGGCCAGTTAGGATATGTTGAAAGGATGAGAAAGAAGCAGAAAAGTAAGACTAAGTACGAAAAAATAAAGCAAAAGTGCCCTAGATAGTATAAGAAGCAAGAATGGGGGCAGTGGTGAGTTTGTCAGGGTGTAGGGAAAAGTTTTTAGAGTGACACTAGACAGCATGGGTGCCATGAACACTTTGGTCATTGTTCTATGTCATCTAAGGCTGATCATGCATTCACCACTGTATATGGTATTTAAAACCTAATGCTTTTAGTGTGGTTTGATAAAATGGGTGTGGCCACCCAGAGGCAAGTGGCAGGACATGTTTTTGTTATGCAGAGGGTGTAGTTTATTTATCAGTAAAAGGAAGGATGCAAAGGTGGCAACTATTATGATAATAGGTGACTGTAATCTCTGAGAAATGGACTGGAACATCTCAGCATCAAGGGTTGAGATGAAATCAGTACAATGGACAGGCTAGATGTGGAAGGAATTATTTATCAGGCAGGGCATTATCAAAAGGAAGTCATCTGTAGGTATAGTATGAAGCAAGTGAAAGGAAGAATGAGAGGTAAATTAATGGTTTCACTGACTATTAGCAACTACACCATTAACTCCATTAGGACAAGAACACCAAAGCAGGATATCAAGATAATCAGGTGGGACAACAGGGACAGGGTATGGGACAGAAGCAGAGATGATAGGGAAGAAATGAGGGAATGACGGAAGCTCATTTGGGTGAAGTGAACAAAGCAAACTATGATAAATCACAAGAAAAGCAGCATGGTTGGCTTGGCTCCATGGCATAAAATAATAGAACACTGACTGTGATCTAGCCACCCTGGGTTTGGGTAGTTGTCCGGGTGGTAGAAGAGCCAGTATGGGAGAGAGAGAGGAATTAAAATGAAATGCCTGCTTAGCTCCCTCAGGGAAAATGGTACTGGGTAGGTACATACTTCACTAATGTATAACTGGTGGAGACCAAAAGCCATTTAAGAACCATCTTCTCAAAGCAGGCAGGGTTGCCTGAGGGGCTGTTTCACTTACAGCAGTGAGTGATGGCACCACATTATATTCATTGCTTACCTACATCTGAAACTCTTATTGCAGCATACAGGAGTTATGTTAGGACATAGTAGAAAAAAATAAATAAATGACTTATGCATGTATGACAGCTACTCAGCAACTAGCTTGCACCTGGTTAGGAAAGAGTAGGAAGATTCACAGTAATCAATGAGATCATTGGGAGGTGCAGGATCACCAAAAAATGATTATGAGTGAGTATAGAGGATGGGGTTTGCAGGATAAAGGGTAGAAGGGGAATAGATGAAGCATGATGGCTAGTATATAAAGACATATGAGCAGAGGTAAAAGAGAAGTAATTAGGGAGCCACAGAGTGTTGCCTTAAATAGAAAGAGAAGTTAAACAAATCATCAGGATGTCAGAAATCCATTTCAAGGTATTTTTAAGAAAAGAGTGAAGTTAGGACAGAAATCAGCAAGTTGAAGAATGAGGGCTCAGAATATAAAGAGGCTGAAAAGTAGAAAGAAAATGTGATCTAATTATTTGGTAGCAAGGGTACTTGCATGTGGACATAAATTATTTTATTTGTTTGTTGGCATGTCATTACCAGGAAAGTCATTTGGGTAGGTCCCCATTTTCAGCGGAGGACAGGTAGAAAAGCTTCAAAGTATCACAAAAAAGTTTAAGAACAGTAATTTTACAATCTTCAAAATAATGCAAAACATCTACAGTTTAACTATGTATAACATTGGTTATGAGCAGATATAACTTATATGACAATGATGTGATATTTACAGAAATTTTAGCCAGTTTATAGCGAAATTCAAGGTAAATTAGTATAATATAAACAAGAATTTCACTATGAAGTGAGAGAGAAAAAACAGGGTTGTGGTATATTTAGAAAGAGATTCAAATGAGAGTAATTGATTGAAGTAAGGAAGTCAGTAAAGAGAGTATGGAGGTGTAAGGTGTGAATAGGTACTTGTTCATATTTAGAGATATAGTTTATCCTGGGCTTGAACAAGAACAGAGCCAAATTTTGGCTACAAAGTCTTTCAGAATACTTTTTAAGGACTGGAGGGAGAATATTGACCTGGTGGATACAGGTAAGGAATTCCAGGCCATAACAACATAGTATGAGTATAGACCATGCCCAGCAAATGTGATAGGTTTGTGGACAGAGAGGAGGTTTTGGTCATTGGACCATAATGACCAATTGGGAGAATAGTTGTGCAGAATAGTATTTAGTGCTGGAAAAGCAGATGGATGCTGGATAATTTTAGGGATGCTGGATAATTTTATAAGTAGTAAGAAGCTGTGCATATGTAAGTTGATGGGGTAGGGTACTTCTAACCAATTAAAGCATTTTAGTGCAATACAGTGGTGGGTTCTGAAATGAGTATTTACAGCATATGTAGCCACTTTATTATAGCATTTTTCAAGATTGGATTTTTGTGATGCCTGGAGGCTAGTAAGAATGGGAGCACCATAAAGTAGTGAAGGGAGGAGGTAAGTAGTGGCACGCGTAGTTCTAGTCACGTTGATGAGAACATTTTTGGCTCTGTAAAGCATCCCTAGTTTTTGGTGAGTTTTAGGCAGTTTTGTACATGCAGGCCAAAATAAGATTACCATTCACTATCATTCCTAACAATTTCTTATGAAAAGTGACTTCAATGGTTGTATTGTTAAGATAGAGGATTTTATTTTATTTTTTTTGTGATGGGGATTTGAGTAAAAAAGAAGTAGTTTTTTTTGGAGAGGGGGTTGAACATGAGTTGTGAGTTGCAAAGCCATGTTTCAGTGGCTGTTAAAGGTTTCAGAGTAATTTTTGGAGATGTGCCAGGTTGTCAGATGTGCATATGCATGTGGAGTCATCTGCTCACTGTATTAGGGAGGCCTGTTGTGTGGACGGTGTTAGTGAGAATGTTAAAGAGGAGACCGAGGATAGAGCCTTGTGTTACACCAGTGGTGACTGGGAGGTATGGAGACAGGATGGAATGCCATTTTACTGACTGATACCTATTGGGCAGGTAGCTTTTGGAATGCAGAAGGGTAGGCTGAGAGAGATAAATCAGGAGTCCATGAGCAGAAGAGGACAAATTGCATAATATAATGGAAAAAATAGAAAAATGTTCAAGCATTAGGGAGGACAAGATACGAGGAGTAACTGGGATACCACATGTTAGTAAGCTGATTAGTTGATGTGCTAAAGCGGTACATCATGGAAATGTTCAACTGATCCCTAAAGAAGGATATGGTGCCTTGTACTTGGAAAATGCATTACTGGTACCAGTTATCTATTCATTTATATTTTGTTTACCAAGTTGTTCAACTGAGCCAAAGCCCATTTTCATCATTGGCATGGGTAGAAAAGCTCCATAATCACTTGACGATCATATTAATATATAAACTAAACCGTAATGTAGTTTTAAATATATACACATATTTCAGTCTAAAGCATCAGTTTCCATACACTTTTGTAAAACATGGGGAGGTGAGACAGGTGATAGTGATAAGTAACTTGGACAGCAGTACTCAAGATGGTTGAATAAAAGCAGCTTGTAGGTTACTAATAAGAGGATTAGAGGTGGGAAAGTAAAAAAAAAGTTGACCAGTAGAATAAAAAGAATATAGTGTTATAATGGAGTAAGAAAAGGAGTAGAATGTTGAATAGGGTGGGGTTGGGCTAAGAGTAGAATGGTGAATAGGGTAGGGTTGAGGTAAACTAAATAAAGGGAGTTATAACAACGTCAGATTGCCAGTAGAGTCTAAGAATATAAGGTTGTGTGATTGATTTGTTGGATTGCCACGGCACAAATGAAAGGCATCAGGCATCCTGGAGTGCTGATTATCTTTTGGTCTGACCTTAGTGGTATGGAAAATTATGTAACATTTGAAAAGAAATGCTGACATACTTCTTGAAGGATAACTGTTGTTAAAGGGAAACGTACTAAAATGTAAGTGTCAAAACAACTGGAAAAATTAATTTCTGTATTTCAGACCAGAAATGTATTTGTATCCTGTGAAGCATAAATACAGCAACTATATGCTGCCACTTTGAATAAAGCCCAGAGTACTGCTTTATTATGAAACAAAGGAATGTTGTGGAACATTGTTTGTCTAAGCAAAGCAGTTAGTTTGTTCTTGTTTTGTTACAAAGTTAATAAATACAGTATTATTTGTGAAAAGGGAAATTACTGCCCGGGTAAAGTCATGGGAAAGCAGAACAGTGTACAGGAAAATGCAGAGATATAGCAGAATTGACAGGTTCTGAGTAGTGATTGTATTATTCTACTGTCAATCAAAGATGTGAATTATGATTGAAAGGAGTGTTCCAGAATATTTTGCTTTCATGTGCTTAAAGTCTGTATGTCTGCCGTGTTAGTTAGACTACATTACATTATGTCAGACTTCACTTACTGCTGTCAGTCTATTTTGAACAATAAATGTCTTTCCTTAAAATGCTTTCATGTCTTAATAGATTTACTAATGACAGACAGTAGAAATAAACCTCTTAACAGCTGCTACCACCATGGGTAGAGATCCAGAAAATCAAAGTAGCCTGATCTTCTAGTATGAGTTGATACAGGTGTGGTAAACAGAGTCTGCCTTGCAGATGAGCATATTTTAATTTCAGCAAGATCTTCTACTCTGTCCTACTGCATCAGAAGTTGCTGGGTGAAATCACAAAGCTAGTAAGATGGGTGGAGATGTAGCCTGAATGGGAAGACACAGACAGTGGTGTGAGGAGAGGGTATTCTCTGAAGAGAAGGTTACTAATAGCGTACCATGAGGGTCAGTCCTGGGGCCACCATTCTTTTTTTCATGTGTACCTGTCCAGCAAAAAAATGGTGGTACAGGTCAGTACAAACCTATTTTTGGATGATACCAAATTATAAGGCACAGTAGGGAATAGGAGGAATAATCATAAAAGGGGGTTGTGGATGTTGACTACTTGACCCAAGAGATGACTGCAAATATTTAATCCAGATTAATGCAAATTGCTGAATATGAGATGCAATGACCTGGGGAAGTGTTGAATCCCGGCAAAAGTTGAGTGCAAAGCATAATGCATATTTAATGTCTCTTTCCTATATATCCCATGTATTCTCTGTCTCTAATTTTGAATTGACATTCAAGTCAAGTTATGTTACATTCACTTTAAATGTTGCAATGTTGCAAAGTTCAAATGTAGGTGCAAAGGCACCCTTTTTAAAATTTTTTATGTAATGACGAATGATAGAGCACAGGTACTCTACACATTGTGTGGAGCCATACAAACATGGTCAACATCGTGGAATGCCAATTACATCATAGCAGCTGAATTGTATGTTAATCAACCAATTCAAATGGCAGAGCTATTCAACAAGCTATAAAGTCATCATGTACACTTAGTGTAGCCTTTTGCTTCAAACTCCAAAACCTATCGGAATACAGCAATGGAAACTACACTAGAGGGAAAAATATTAGGGGCAGCTGTTGCTCTTCTGCATGTGTATGTGCAACAGGCCCAAGTCTATGCTGCTGCTGACTGACCTCGGGCAAGAAGGAGAAGGGTGTTTAGACCCTGTTTAGCTTTTCATGGTTTGCATGAGGTGGAAATAGTAAAACACTACAGGGTGGATAGAGAGCCTCTGTCATCCTCAGCTGAGAGCAAGGGCAAACAGAGGAGAACAAATACCTGTGAAGACCAAGGTATGTGTAGCACACAGAATTTTAGCTGCAGGAACCTTCCAGAGGCCAACAGAGGACATGCTTGGGGTGTCACAGTCATCATCATCCAGGACCTCACATCAGTTCCTGAATGCTATGCTACAGCATGCTGTTGACTATATATATTTTCCCTGTACCCCTGAGGACAGAGCTACAACTATGCAGGATTTCTACCCCAACAGCACACTTCCCTGAAGTCTCGGGTGCCATAGACTGCATACACATTGAAATAAAAAAAGTAAGTGTTGAACCTGGAACAGGAAAATAAATGAATAAAAACACAAATGAATGGAAGATACTTGCATACCATTACTTGAAAATGTACCTAAGTCGAGTGTGTGTGAGTTGTCCAGCAATGACATCAATATGTGACAGGACTGACTTATGTTGATAGATTTCTGCCAGTTATTAGCCAACATGCCTCACTCATTGAAAATGCACACAATAGAAAAAGCAGTCCAAAGTCTAATTACCCTTACATTCTCACAAGGGGAGTTATACGCCTAACTGATGTTATCAACAATTTCAAGGTAGCAATCACAACAGTAAAAAGGCTGCAAAAAATCAATAAAAGTTTCAAAATAGCATCAGCAATACATATACTAAGTACTCATCTATGCACCTTGTGCATCAGTAAAAACACATACGTATGCCTGAATCCAATAGACAGAAACAGGGTGATAGCACAGTTATCATCATTTGCACAGCATGGGGTTGGGGGGGGGGCAAGGCTGACACAAAAGTAGTGAGTGTGTGTAAGTAAGAAAAATGGGTAGGCAGAAATGTAGTTTATTATTAAATGGCCAGTGAGATAGAATGATCTGCAAGCCTTGTGAATGCCTCATGTACCTGTTATGTCTGTGTGTATCTGCATGGGCACTTGATGTGAAATGTATGTGTGAGTGTCTGCTTGATCACAGCTAAGCACTGTGCTTGCTGTGTGTCCTTGCATGTTGGACAGGCATGAGCCATGCATGGTAGAGGTATCAGCTTATTGTCAACATCCCTGACTGCGAGAACTGGCTCCGCTAGGTGTTGTACTGGCATGTCCATGCCCATAGGCAGATATGCTGGTGCTACCTGAATGTCAGCGATGTCTGCTGGACAAGCTCTTCTCTTGGGTATGGCCAGGTCTACGACCCCATGGTCTACCATGTCTGGGTATGGACACCTCAACCACTGTCAGAACAGTGGAAGTAGTGTCACTATGGGAGTGGCATCAGGCATGGCCATGTTGGCTAAAAGCACATGATGTTGTGGAACTATGGCCACATGGATGCTGTCCCCCTCATAGTATACGTTCCTTCACAGACTCGGCCTGTTCCATTATGTCATTCATCCAATCCATTAAATCAGCCACACAGCGGAGGGAGTCATGCATGTTAGCCTGTGCCATATCTAAAACCCTAAGCATGTATGCAGAGACCCTAGTGGAAAGTGTCTGTGCCTCCATGATGGCCCTAAACATACATTGAGTGGCACATAATGTGTTTGGCCACCATCATCATCAGAGCCTATCAATACTTAGACATCAGGCGGTAAGAGTCCTACACTTCCACTGTCAGGATCACCTGTTATAATAAGCAACAAACACAAGAATGAAATTACTATTACACTAAATATTAAACCAATATATATGATAATTATATATCTAAAGGATGGTCAGTAATAAGCAAATAAATATTTGCTTATAATGTGCAGATATCTCCATACTTTGCAGGGAGGATGGTTCTGGAAGAAATGAAGCAAGGAAATGATGGCACTTAAGCATTACATTGGGAATAACACAGGAAACAGTAAATACACAATCATCTATATTTTATTTATTTATTTAACATTTCTTTACATGGAAAGTCCAACTGGGACAGTGACCATTTTCAGAGGAGGCTTGGGGAGAAATGCTCCAGACGCATGTCTTTGGAATGTAGATGCCCTGTAAGACATAGATGAAACTGAAACTTGTCTGAGACATCTACCCACATCCATGTGTACTGAACAACTTTCTTGTATAACTCTATTTACTTATCAATGGGTACAGATACAAATAAATTTCACAGGAGGTAGTAATTAAATTATATATTTTACTCTATAAACAAATATAAAACTTGGCATATGTAAGCTTACCTGGAAGCTGCTGCTGGAGCACATTTGTTCTCCCAGCCACTTCAGCACTGGCATCAAGCACACTGTGCGCAGTTTCCATTGAGCTGTCTGGATTGCTGACAGTGGACAGGAACTCCTCATTTGGTGTCAGTGGGAGCTCAGTAGCAGGTTCACCCCTTTAGCCAGATGATCTCAGGTAACTGCAGATGCTCTCCTCTGGGCTGATTGAAATCATATCAGTGGCCCAATGCCGCACTTGTTCATAATTTTTACTGCAACCTCTTACTGTGTTGACATCATTGACTGGTTCCAAATCTCCTTTCTGGCAGTCATTTCCCCACATCCTCTCTCAGTCAGAAAGGCTCCATGGTGCCTGACAGCCTGTATTATCACCTCATTTTCTGTGTCACAGAAAGGGGCTTTCTGTGGATTTGTAGACTTGGGTGCCATAATCCTATGTAACATAAAGCAGAGAAGGATAAAACAGATAAATATCACATAACTGATGTATTACTTACAAAGAATAATCAGTCTGTGTACCTTTTTATCAACATTAAGCACTTGAAACACACTTTTCATTTAGTACAATTGAAGGTTAGGTGGTTGCCCCACCTGACCCTTCACACACAAGCACAGGCTTGTACAAAACAAGGAATACCACATAAGTAAAATGTATTCATATGTTTCCCACAGAAATATCAGGATGCATGCACATTTTCAACAGAAAAGCACTTTAAAAACACACTTTTCTACTTGGAACACAGAATGGTATATGGCTCCCCACCCCCAACACACCAAACAAATTAAAGTTTGTACAAACCAAGGAATACCACAGAAGTAAACGTATGTGTGCTTTCCACACAATTATCAGAATATGTACACATTCACAACAGAAAAAATCAATTTATGAATGCCCATCACTTCACCCTGTACCCACTACTCTTGTTGAGGTTGCCCTGGGCTATCTTACAAGCATAACACCAGTATCAGTGACACTTAACATTACATTTTTCTCCTATAACATAGAATATTGTACAATCAAATTTTAAAAGTAATAGTTGTGCTAAAAGTATAGCCTATCTCTGAAATGTAAATGTCTGCTAAAAATGCCTGTGTTAACAGTGAAGTAAAAGAAGTGCATACAGATAAAAGTTCTATTTTCTGCTGGATATATAAATACATTTGTAACATTTTACAACATTTAAATGTTCTTCAATAATACAAGCATACCTTAGCCAAATTATAAACCTCTGCAGATAAATCACCTTCAATCTTTTGTTTTGTCCAAATACACAAGTTTCCTCACCTTCAACTTCCTTAACTACACAGTTACCTTTTTATAGTGTAGATTCAGCCCTCTGAGCATTGCAAAGATGCAAATGAGGTGTGAACTCATTAGAATTGCTGAATACCAAAATTTTGACTTTGTGTAGGAGATGTAAACATAGTACAGTATATACACCATTTTAGTTGCTAATGGCTTGCAACTGAATTATTAGTGTGAGAGAGAAGGAAAACACAACAGCAACTCAGTCTTCACTGCAGTCGGTGTGTCAGGGAGGATATACTTTCAAAGTGTGGAAATAACTTCAGCGAGTTTTTAAATGAAACAAAACACCACACATTTATCATTTTTGATTGTTTTTATCATTTCCCCACATCCTCTCTCAATCAGAAAGGCTCCATGGTGCCTGACAGCCTGTATTATCACCTCATTTTCTGTGTCACAGAAAGGGGCTTTCTGTGGATTTGTAGACTTGGGTGCCATAATCCTATGTAACATAAAGCAGAGAAGGATAAAACAGATAAATATCACATAACTGATGTATTACTTACAAAGAATAATCAGTCTGTGTACCTTTTTATCAACATTAAGCACTTGAAACACACTTTTCATTTAGTACAATTGAAGGTTAGGTGGTTGCCCCACCTGACCCTTCACACACAAGCACAGGCTTGTACAAAACAAGGAATACCACATAAGTAAAATGTATTCATATGTTTCCCACAGAAATATCAGGATGCATGCACATTTTCAACAGAAAAGCACTTTAAAAACACACTTTTCTACTTGGAACACAGAATGGTATATGGCTCCCCACCCCCAACACACCAAACAAATTAAAGTTTGTACAAACCAAGGAATACCACAGAAGTAAACGTATGTGTGCTTTCCACACAATTATCAGAATATGTACACATTCACAACAGAAAAAATCAATTTATGAATGCCCATCACTTCACCCTGTACCCACTACTCTTGTTGAGGTTGCCCTGGGCTATCTTACAAGCATAACACCAGTATCAGTGACACTTAACATTACATTTTTCTCCTATAACATAGAATATTGTACAATCAAATTTTAAAAGTAATAGTTGTGCTAAAAGTATAGCCTATCTCTGAAATGTAAATGTCTGCTAAAAATGCCTGTGTTAACAGTGAAGTAAAAGAAGTGCATACAGATAAAAGTTCTATTTTCTGCTGGATATATAAATACATTTGTAACATTTTACAACATTTAAATGTTCTTCAATAATACAAGCATACCTTAGCCAAATTATAAACCTCTGCAGATAAATCACCTTCAATCTTTTGTTTTGTCCAAATACACAAGTTTCCTCACCTTCAACTTCCTTAACTACACAGTTACCTTTTTATAGTGTAGATTCAGCCCTCTGAGCATTGCAAAGATGCAAATGAGGTGTGAACTCATTAGAATTGCTGAATACCAAAATTTTGACTTTGTGTAGGAGATGTAAACATAGTACAGTATATACACCATTTTAGTTGCTAATGGCTTGCAACTGAATTATTAGTGTGAGAGAGAAGGAAAACACAACAGCAACTCAGTCTTCACTGCAGTCGGTGTGTCAGGGAGGATATACTTTCAAAGTGTGGAAATAACTTCAGCGAGTTTTTAAATGAAACAAAACACCACACATTTATCATTTTTGATTGTTTTTATCATTTCCCCACATCCTCTCTCAATCAGAAAGGCTCCATGGTGCCTGACAGCCTGTATTATCACCTCATTTTCTGTGTCACAGAAAGGGGCTTTCTGTGGATTTGTAGACTTGGGTGCCATAATCCTATGTAACATAAAGCAGAGAAGGATAAAACAGATAAATATCACATAACTGATGTATTACTTACAAAGAATAATCAGTCTGTGTACCTTTTTATCAACATTAAGCACTTGAAACACACTTTTCATTTAGTACAGTTGAAGGTTAGGTGGTTGCCCCACCTGACCCTTCACACACAAGCACAGGCTTGTACAAAACAAGGAATACCACATAAGTAAAATGTATTCATATGTTTCCCACAGAAATATCAGGATGCATGCACATTTTCAACAGAAAAGCACTTTAAAAACACACTTTTCTACTTGGAACACAGAATGGTATGTGGCTCCCCACCCCCAACACACCAAACAAATTAAAGTTTGTACAAACCAAGGAATACCACAGAAGTAAACATATGTGTGCTTTCCACACAATTATCAGAATATGTACACATTCACAACAGAAAAAATCAATTTATGAATGCCCATCACTTCACCCTGTACCCACTACTCTTGTTGAGGTTGCCCTGGGCTATCTTACAAGCATAACACCAGTATCAGTGACACTTAACATTACATTTTTCTCCTATAACATAGAATATTGTACAATCAAATTTTAAAAGTAATAGTTGTGCTAAAAGTATAGCCTATCTCTGAAATGTAAATGTCTGCTAAAAATGCCTGTGTTAACAGTGAAGTAAAAGAAGTGCATACAGATAAAAGTTCTATTTTCTGCTGGATATATAAATACATTTGTAACATTTTACAACATTTAAATGTTCTTCAATAATACAAGCATACCTTAGCCAAATTATAAACCTTTGCAGATAAATCACCTTCAATCTTTTGTTTTGTCCAAATACACAAGTTTCCTCACCTTCAACTTCCTTAACTACACAGTTACCTTTTTATAGTGTAGATTCAGCCCTCTGAGCATTGCAAAGATGCAAATGAGGTGTGAACTCATTAGAATTGCTGAATACCAAAATTTTGACTTTGTGTAGGAGATGTAAACATAGTACAGTATATACACCATTTTAGTTGCTAATGGCTTGCAACTGAATTATTAGTGTGAGAGAGAAGGAAAACACAACAGCAACTCAGTCTTCACTGCAGTCGGTGTGTCAGGGAGGATATACTTTCAAAGTGTGGAAATAACTTCAGCGAGTTTTTAAATGAAACAAAACACCACACATTTATCATTTTTGATTGTTTTTATCAATAATAGCAAAACACTCATGCCTTTGCTGAAAACTGTTGTTCACTGTTATGTATTTTTATCACACATTTAAAGGAAAAGCATAGAAAATGTACTATAGGCCACATGTCTAAGAATACAGTAGATATAAGGGAAGACTGGGCACAATACTAAGAGAAGACAGAGCTGCATTTGTACAAATGTATTCATAAATGGTTGTGTGATCACTCATTGCACTAAATATGTAAGCCACACATGTACAACCAACTGAGAATGTCCAAGTGTATGCCCTGTTAATACTGTAAAGGAAATGTGAATTACTTGTGTACACATAAATTGATTGCTGTTCCAAAGCTGTGTCTGTGGCAAAAAGTGATAACACACGCCAAATGTGCTTTGTAATTTCATTACTCTCATAGTTCAAATCCAGAGATGTGTAATTGTTTAACACACGCTTAATTTTAATTTGCTTTTTACATTTTTTGGTCCTTTACTTTTGCGCGGCACACGTTTTAGTGCAAACATGGTCAAATGCATAAAAAGTTAAAATTAATGTCAGTTGCTACACACTGTGTGTGCAGCACAAGGTGTAAAGATGTTGAAGTACGCAAAAGCAAGGATAGGTAGACCATGGTTCTCGAGTTCCACAGTATTTTTTTTTTACTGAGATACGATCATAATGAATTATAGAAATAATTTATATTTGCTTTTGCCTGTGTCATTTGCACATTGCTCACCTGTACACAAACAGGGTTCACTGCTGAAGGAAAAAAAAGAAACATTGTTACTTACATTGCCTTCCTTCACCCAAACAGGGTAAGCCATGTTGTAAGGCCATCAGCACTCTGGACAGTACTAATTGAAAAAATACACCAGCTGTCTAGCTTTCCCTGTGGCAACAGGTGTTAGTTCACAGCCAAAACACAGGTAAGCTAGGGTTCTAATCCAGTACACTCCACTTTTAATTAATGGGATCCCACTGTAATTTATAACAGAAATAACAATATAAAGATAATTATACATAACAACAACTATGTACAGCAGGTTGATTGAGCATATACTTGGTATCATATGTATTATATGTGTAACTGGTGTAGCATAACAGTTATGTATTTTCTGACCTGGGATGGACTTCATAGTTTACTGACAGTCATCTAAACACCTCCCACAACCCAAGTATAGCTGTAAAACAGAATGTGTTGTGTGGTCTGAACCAGAACTCAAAAATCTGCTCTGAAAGTAATACAATAATATGCATTTCCAGTATGCTGTCACACATTACTGCTACATCACACCTAAGAATGCATAAACCAGGACCTTGTTATGTCACACACAAGGTGTATATTTTTAATGACCATGATTGGCAAGCACTTTTTCTGTGGCAATGATGAAAAAACACATATGTAGATATATATGTATCCTCTGTTTTACATAGGTTTGAATCCCACATTATACAAATTACTTTTATCATTGTGTAAAACCCCACAAAATATGTGGCAAGTCATAAAACTGATCCCCCTAAATTAAGGTATTAAAAGCCAAGTCATTTATCATATCAGCATTGACCATTTGACAAACTG
The DNA here is from genome assembly GCF_019279795.1 of Protopterus annectens. Taxonomy (NCBI): domain Eukaryota; kingdom Metazoa; phylum Chordata; order Ceratodontiformes; family Protopteridae; genus Protopterus; species Protopterus annectens. Next base: position 313,132,357 of record NC_056735.1, read on the forward strand.
CCATCAGGTCTATCAGCATACATGCCATAAATTAATGCCAACTGTCACACTATCCTTCCTGTTTCATAAACTGCCTTCCTCTTTGTTTGGCAATATTTCTCTTCATTTAACATCAAGCAAACATGGTTGGCATAGTTGCGTGGGTTTGTACAATGGCTGTAAAATGCGATATCACAAATTGCCATATAAACACTTTTGCTGTTGTTGTAGAACCTGTGCAGATATGGCAGGAACTAGGAAGGATGGTGCCCAATTCAGGGCTCAAATGTGGGGTGTGGAGGAGTCAAAAATATTTATTGCACTCCTAGAGGGTACAACCATAGGCTGCTGCAAGGGGACTATACCATAGGTTCATAGGTGTGTACTAGGCTAATGGCCCCTGGGCCTTTACAAGCCTAGCCCATAGGATTACCCTGGCATCATGCCACCTGACCTTAGTTCCTAGTGCTTCTGTTAAGTAAAGCCACTGGATGATCCCTGGGGTGAATTTTCTATTTCCCATCCACTCATCAAGATTTCTCTTGAAGAAGGCCAGTGTTGTGCTCTGCTTGACATGTTTGGGAAGTCTATTCCATAGCATGGGCAGTCTCTGGGTTATGAACCTGTCCCTCCAGCATGTTCTGTTGATTGTGGTAATGAGGTTGAGGTCTCTGGAGCGTGTGTTGCAGAGAGATTGGGATTTCTTTAGATGTAGCATTTCTAACAGAGCTGGGTCAGACATGGCTTTGTAAGTCAAGCAGACATTGCCTCTAAGTAGGCAATTTGAGACAGAATAGTTGGAGTTTTTTTAGTCTGTCCATATAAGACAAATGTTTAAAGCCTGGGATCCTCTTTGTGAGGTACTTTTGCGGCCTCTCCAGTTGTTGCAGGTGTTTAGTGAGGTGCATGCCAAATGGGGCATTGTACTCAATGATTGGCCTAATGGGGAAGAGTAGAGGGTGATAATGACCTCTTTCTTCCTGGATGCAAAACCCTTAGTAATGAGCTGTGCCACATAGAAGGACTTTCTGACCACAGTGGTAGTGTGGTAGTCAAAAGAAAGGTTGCTGTCAACCTGTGTTCCCAGATCTCTTATAACGCCTTCTGTACTCAGTGGACTACCATCGATGTGGTAATTCATTGGAACTGGGTTTTTCCCGAAGGGAATGATGACACATTTTTGGCATTGTGCTTAAGGCCATGGTTCTGACACCAGCCGTTGGTATCAGTGAGGCTGAGAGTCTAGCTAAGGTTGTCTCCAGTGTGACTGGCATTCCACACACTATGGAGCAATTGTTATTGGACTAACTGATCATGATTATGATGATCCGAAACAGCATAATCAGGCACAACTTGACCAGTGGCTGAATGACTTTAGGACGGCTGATTTTCCACAGTTGTGTAAGTATACAGGTAAAGCAACTTTAACTGATATGGAAAGCTATAGATAGCCAAGACTAGTATGCATAATACTTTCATGGCTCTTCTTTTCTTATTATTTTCCAGCTGCTCAGGAAATTTCAGTGAACAGAGTGGTGCATGCTGAAAGATTAGAAAGGCTCAGGGAGGCAAGAGGTATGTACATAGCAGAAATTAACATGATTGTATTAAATTATTTTTCTTCCATGGATTACTAGCAATTTAAGCATGCAGATCTTAAATGTAAAAGCAAGCATGCATGCTTTCTTCTGCAGCTCTAGTTAATTGTATTAGGCAAGTGTACTAGTGTATTCAGATTTGGTGAGTTCAATTCTCACAAGTAACAAATGCATACAAATTACAAAAATATCATTATTTAATTTTAATTCCAGCAAAATTGTCTTTAATGTCATGTTGTTAGCTTAATCTGTATTATCCTTAAAAGCATATATGCAACATCTGCATATTGCAAAGATTACTTGGTACAATTCACAATCCTATTTTGGATTTGGAAAGTTGTATAACTAAATATAATAAAAGTATATTTAATTATAATAAAGAATTTATGTGGCATAAAATGGTTCTAATTATCTGTTTTCTTTTTTTGTCTCACCCCACCCCTTATCTCTCTTTTTTATTTATTTATATATGTGAACACACAATTCTGATGTCATACTTTTCTGGCAATTAAAATAATTTTCCCCACAGTGAGGTAGGCCAACTGATGCAGCTTAACCTGCCAATCCTCCACCAGCTGCCTCAGCAACACCCAGCACATCTGGCACACAACCTGCCTCTGCAGCCCCTGCACTACCTAGCCCATCAACATCAGGTAGCACTGCCCCAGCAACTGGCGCATTGGTACCCTCTGGGAGTATTGGTGGAGGTGGGGATTATATCACCTGCCAGGAGATGTCAGGGATGATGCTTGAGGTATTAGAAACTAGCATTGGGGCATGCCTCAGCTGTCTGGAGAAGTTGCTACTTAGAATACAGAAAAGCCCCCCATGTCAAGCAATCCTACAGATAGCCAAGGAAGGGGACAGTAATGACAGTTCTGAGGGTAAGGACTAGAGTCTCACTGTTCCTGTGCTTGATGGGCATGTGCTTCTGATGTTCTCTACCTATCCCCAATCATGGTGTCCCCAACCCTTTGTATCCATCTCCATCCCTGCGTCTGTCTTGTTCTCCTATTTGTCTGCACCTGCTTCCTCACCTACCCTACTACCTGACCCTGGCATTCATTCTTACATGCATTCCTCAAAATTCCTCTCTTCTTGAAATAAAAAAAAAAAAAATGGGCACTTGTCCCACAAAAATATTTTGTTCCATACATAGCTCTACACTATGCATGTGTCTTCTCAACACATTTGATTTGGTCCAATTGGCTATACAACATGGTTACGTTGTTGTCACCCATCTATGTTGTGGTGACAGTCTAAATGTATCCAATTTCCTATACATGTTCACATTACAGTGTTAAAGAAGTAGACAGCTATGGTTAATTCCTAATTCCCTCCTGCAAATTCCTTAATTGCTTTCCTTTTGTTCTTTGGTCTGCTTGCCTCCCCCCCCCCCATTTCACCACTTTCCTATCTACCCCATTTTCACACCTTTAATCTGGTCAAAAAATAGAATCACACACCACACATACATGGCCAGAAATGGCCTCTAATAAATCTTTCACATTTTGTTCTCTGCATTTGCACAGGGTTTGGCATTCAACACCAAAGCCAAGCAGAGGTGAATGGCTCTTCATGTCCTATGGCAAAACCAGGTGAGTTTTTTGCCATCAGCTGCACTAGTCCGGTTATCTCCATGCAAATCTGCTTAAACTCATTGCACTAGAGGAACACAGAGTTAAACAAGAGTAAAAGCAATACTTTGAAACATTTACTCTCACAGTTAGACTGCTGGATATAACAAAATGCAAAGTACTCTGTGGAGTGTTGACATAAATCACTGGTCTGAAGATTTTTTTGACAATACCTTCAAAGGTTCAATTCCAGATGCATCTCTCATTATTTCTTAGTGTGATTTTATATATATATATATATATATATATATATATATATATATATATGTATATATATATAAAATCACCCACATATTTAAATTTGCAAAACTTATGATTTCTCATGGAGATATATTGATTGCTGCCCAAAAATGAGTATTTGAAATGACATCCATCCCCACTGATATGACATATTTAGCTAACCTTGTTATGCTTGTCATAAGCTTGTTGTCTCTCTCCTAAATCTTCTGTACCCCTATGTCATGCACCTCATACTACACAGCATGTAATGTTAATAATGACAAAAGACCACAAACATGACCATGTATGTGCCATTAAAAATGCACTGTTAGGTGTATGTTCATTTCTCCTTGTATTCATCCCACCTTGTTCTGATTGTCATAAGCTTGTTGTCTCTCTCCTAAACCTTCTGTACCCCTATGTCATGCACCTCATACTACACAGCATGTAATGTTAATAATAACAAAAGACCACAAACATGACCATTAATGTGCCATTAAAAATATACTGCTAGGTGTATGTTCATTTCTCCTTGTATTCATCCCATCTGTCCAGCTACTCTGTCTGTGTTGGTATCTATTAGGTTGATGGATGGTGTCTGCAGACTGACGTGACTGTACTGATGGAAAATACTAACATGTTACCTTAATTCAATAGTTTATCAGTGCTCATACACAGTGGAATGTTTTAAAATCATCTGTAGGATTCTCTTTGTGACATCTTCAGGTGATAGTAGATGAAATCTTCAACTAATGCAATATACAAACTGTCCTTACTGGGATAAAGCATACTGCTCACACTTTTCAGGATATATGGTCATACATAAATAATTAGCATGTCTGTTGAGTCAGAAATAATCATTTTAAAACATGTGCCACCCCTTGTCATTTCTAGAAACCTGCATAGGCAATTAAATTATAATTTGCAGTGAGGCCTGCAAAACTGCTAATAGTTGTACAACTGTATAGAAGCAGGCATTAATGATAAAAATTGTGGAAGACATACTTTACTCTAACCATTTTTTGTCATATTTGCAGTAATTATCACATTTACTTAGGTAATGCCATCCTGGCACCATCTGTAAAAAAAAATGAATGAGCTGGATTTAAACCCTGTGTTATCTGTGGTCTGACCATAAGCTTACTGCTCTTATTACACCTGCTGCTACAAGGAAAGCTAGGCAGCAGGTGTATGTTTGCACTCAGTACTGTCCAGAGTGCTGATGGCCATGCATCGCTGCATAGCCTGTTTGCCCAAAGGAAGGGAAGCAATAGAAATATTATTGTTTTTACATCTAAGCAGAGAACCGAGTTTGCTTGTCGCTTAACTCTGCACAAATGGGGAAGACAATAGCAACAGTTCTTAATGTCATAAAAGTTATGGCACAACATTTCCAGTATAAACTATAGTATGAACAGCATAGTATCTGTTAGCTATTTCTCTCATAGCATACATTCATTATTATTTCTCAAGTTCAAGTTGTATTCATAAAATGTGAATCTCACATGCGCAAACACTTTGACATTGTTTGCACAAATCAGTTTCTTGGTGATGCATGATATAAACAGGTGTTTGGCATGTATTACTATAGTTATTGCCCAGTTATCCTCCATCCCATCAAAAGGTATTGTTAAACACAACAGAAGAGAAGGGACTTGTTATTCACTGAAGACGTACTTACTCACACTCATGTGTGACCTGCAGCAATGTACTTACAAATGATATCTCAGTAATATGTCTAATATCCACTACACTACAGAAATAAAGAGCACAACTGCATTGCTACATTTGTTACGGCTTTCTACTGACATTAGCCATTGGTCATCACTTATCAAAACACATTGATATTGTCTGAAAAATCTATTACTGTGGACATCAATTAATTAAAATATGAACACATACATCAACACTTGCATTCCTGCTGTTTCCAAAGTGTGTGTGTGTGTGTGTGTGTGTGTGTGTGTGTGTGTGTGTGTGTGTGTGTGTGTGTGTGTGTGTGTGTGTGTGTGTGTGTGTGTGTGCGTGTGTGTGTGTGTGTGTGTGTTTATGTACACAACATATTGAAAAATAGGTACATGTATGTCTCAGTTCTGCAACATGTATTCTTGACAGCTTATTTCATATAGGTTACAAGATGACTTAAAGAATTTTGGAACACTGCAAGCAAAAAGGCAAATCTGAAGTCCAGACTTTGTACACAAGTCTAATAACAGCATATGTTACCTGCAACAGTATGTTGATGTCATCTTCCATAAAGACCACTATGACAATGAAAGAATCAGACTTTTGTGATGGTGCAAATATTAAGTACAGTGTTCTGTAGCTGGAATGACTAGTTAGGTAGAGCTTCAAATTGCACAACAGTCAACTTGTGTGTGTGCCTGTATGTGTAAGTGTGTATGTGTGTGTGTGTGTGTGTGTGTGTGTGTGTGTGTGTGTGTGTGTGTGTGTGTGTGTGTGTGTGTGTGTGTGCATACATAGTCAGAAGAGCATGAGTCTATGTCCTAATGTCATCACTCAGGACTTGCTGAGAACAAAGTTTTACAATCATGTATGACTATACAGCAATTTCGTACAGCCCTCACAACATCTTCTTCCCAACATACACTGGTGATATCACGTGCTGTAAAGTGTTCTCTGACAATATGAAAGTCAGATGTGCTGTGATGTTAGCATTAAGTATTGTGTTCTGTAGCTAGTATAGATACCTGTGTTCTATTCCCACTACAGTAAACTTGTGTGTGTTTTCAGTTAGCTCTTCTTCTAGAGACCATTTTAGAGCAACATGTGAGACACTCCTACTAACATCTTCTTCTCAGCAGACACTGATGATGTCATCTGTTGTAAAGTGTTCTCTGACAATGCAAAAGTCAGACTTATGCTGTGGAGCTAGCATTAAGTACTGTGTTCTGTAACTAGTGTAGCTAGCTAAGTAGAGGTTCTAATCTCACTGCAGTCAACTTTTGTTTGTATGTTCATTCAACTATCAGTCTAGAGAGAATTTTAAAATGGCATGTGAGACTACAGCTATGTCATGCACTCCTGCCCACTTCTTATTCTCAATAAACAATGATGTGATCCCATCTAAAGTGCACTCTGACAGTATTATACTCAGATGTCTGTGTTGGCATGAGCATTAACTGCTGTGTTCTGTAGTTTGTGTAGCTAGATAGTTTGTGGTGCTAACCTCATAGCACACAACTTGTGTGTTTGTTCAAATATGGGTGTGGAAATAATTTTACACCAAGCTGTGACTCCACATTTATGTCATATACTCCTCCCAATATCTGCTTCTCAGCATACAATGATGATGTCATCCTCTATAATGTGCACTGTGTCAATGTAACGTCAGACATCTGCAATGGTGCTACTGCTGCATTGTATGGAATCAGATTTGTATATGTACACAGGCCTAATATTCAAATCTGACCCCATTCAACTGCTGTGTGTGGTTGATGGTATATTACTGCCAGTTTATAATCTTTTGAATCACTCAGGCGAACCTTTAACATAGCCCCACAAATCCAACACCCCCTTTTTCCTGCTGCCAGCATGACATCCTTTCTGCAGAACACTGGAGGATATCATCATCTCAAAGATGTGTCACAGGGTTTCCATGACCCTCTTCAAGCCACCTGCAGACCACTGGATGTGTGATGGCTAATTCTGTTATGAGGTGGTGCACATGTCACATATGGACAGAGGCAGTATGTAATACAATCGAACACATGCACACATATATATGTAGCCATACTATCTTACATCATATAGATATATTGATTTTGTTGTAAAGGTGAGACAAATCTGTTAGCCTAGTAATGTCCTATGACCCTATGAAGATTGCACATGTCAGTGTTGCTGTCATCCACATGTGCTGTGTTGAGGTGTGGATGTACAGTAGCTCTACAACAGTGTATTCCAATCAGAGATTTGACATAATGTATTGATGGACACTGCTGCCATTTAATTAAATGTTCCTTCCATAATATCTGTAGTAATATGCCTTCCAAGGACTGTTGCCATTGGATGATGCTATGTATATTTTTGCCTTATTAAGGCATGTTCTTGTAGTGGAGTACATTAACATTCTACACATTTCTCATTCAACCATCACAGTGACACTTGCAGTATCGTGCGTGTGCACATGTATAACTACCACCATGAAACATATAGCAGTATTACATCTTACTAACCAGTACAGATTCACTTTCAACCATGGGGAATTAATTGTATGCACAAGTGTTTTACTATTCACAAGGATTATTCAGGTGTTGCCCAACAGCACTGTGTGAGTGTCAGCATTTGTTTCATTAACTGTTCTTCATAAATTACATCCACCTCATTTGTAATGTGCCCATAATTGATATCAGAGCCCTCACACACACCTTTCCAATGGTAAACATATAGGCATATGATGAATAAGTGATGTTATGACGTGAAATAAGTAGAGCTGTATGATTGTGTTAACAGTTCCACTGTGTGTCATGTGATGCATACCCAAAGTTGTATTTGGAGGTGTTGTCATGAATTTTTTTTAAATAAGTATAACATCTTAAGGGGAATACACAGCTGTGTGCAGAGATGGTTGTGGATAGCAGCAATCTCCAACCCAAACCTAATGAATTTGATGCACATCCATAAATCAAATGGGACTAGAGCCACCATGTCCAGGGACCTAAATATGGCCTGCGACTTGAATAGGAAATACTGGAGGGACAGATTTGTCTCCCAGCAACTACTGCATCTTTGGAATAGACTGCCAATTCATGTGAAGCAGAACACCTCTATGACACTGTTCAAAAAGAACCTGAATGAGTGGATAGGGCACCATAAATTCTTACCAGGGATAGCACCCATAACCCTCCTGGACATGGGCAGTCATTAGTAAATACAGTCCTGGGTACTGACTAAAGTATCATTGGTGTTACATTGGGATGTAACGGCTAGGTTTGAAATGACCTTCAGGTCAATAGCCTAGTAACCTCCTATGATCCCAGGATCTGGAGGCAATAGACAACCTGCTAGCTTACAGATTTGGATTAAACTTCACCCCCTGTCCCTAGTGGTCATCACCCAAAGTATACATGCAAACATTACTCAGCATATTTTCTCAAAACAGCAGATAATTTGTGCACTTTCTAAGGCTAAAAACACAGCATCAATTAGCCCTGACAACATCCCAGTTTGCCTTATCAATAAATTAAAAAATGATCTATCAGACTCAGTTTATCCCTACTTAAACACAGCCACAAGACAGGCTATTTTCTGGCAGAATTATGGACAGCAACAGTCATCTGTCTGAACAAGGGGTGACCATTACTCAACACAGGGAATTATAGACATGTAAGCCTGAGTAGCTTCATCTGTAAGTGGATGGAAAGAATCATCATGGACCTTATCAACAAAAACAAAGAAGAACATAGGTAATCTCTTGACTGTGTAACCAAACCATTTTTGATTTGTTAAAGCTAGATCATGTCTTCACGTCTATTAAATCTGGGTGACTTCTTCAAGAAGCATTTGACACAATTCCACACTCAGATACTATAGAGAAACTGTCTGAACTGGCCATAAACCACTAAGTCACTAAGTGGGTATCCAGTAGATCACCAACAGGACACATACTGTCAAAGTGTTTGAATTCACCTCTAGCAAGAGGCCAGAGACCAGTGCAGTACCACAGGGTTTTGTACTCTTCCCTTTCCTGTTTGCTATTTTACTCACAGAAGTTGTATCAGTCTTAGTCTTTGTCCAACCAGCTTTGTAGACGACTGCATATTGTAGAGATCCTTGAATCCAGTAACAGTACTGATATACTGCAGAAAGTATTACTGCACACAAATGATTGGTGCCAGAGTCATGGATACACACTAAATATCCAAAAAGTATAATTATTTCATTTTGTAAAGCAAATACCCAAGCTAATTTCAATATAGACAGCACATCCCAATGAGCAGACCCTGTCATATGTGATCTTGGTACTCAGGTAGATAGCAATTGAAACTTCAACCAACATGTGTCCACAGTGGTAACAAATCCCTACTATGTGGCACAACTCATAAGTGTCTGCATGTCATCCAGATCAAAGGATGTTATAATTCCATTGTGCTTGGCCCTTATCAAAACAGTAATTTAGAACAATGCATACTTTTGCATGTAACTCACCACACATGTGCAACAGCTGGAGCAACAGCAGAGATTTTGCACAAGGAAGATACAAGGTGTAAAAGAAGTCCTACTGGGAAAGACTGAAACCCATACCAATGTATTCTGTCCCCTACAGACTACTAAGGGCTGAATTGTGTCTGACCTACAGTCCACTGTCCGACCCTGATGGAAATTTTACACATTGGTAAAGCAAACTGCACAAATGTCACTTGTTCCAAGGATTTCACCCTAGCCTCTAACATAATAAACCATGTTTCAGAGATAGAAATCTCTCTGAGACACTAACCCCTCTCTGGAACAAGCTTCCCATTCACGTAAAGCAAAGGCCTTTTCTGACCCTATTCAAGTACAGCCGACATCAATGGATGGTTAATGGTAACTGTACTCCTGGTGTTGCGCTTTTGTCCCTAGATAACATAACATAGCCTCATAACTGTGTGAACTTTGTTCACATAGCTATTTAAAATTGTGAAACATGTTAAATATGGCTAGGCTTTTATGTCATCTTGGAACATTAGACTAGTGCTCTCCTATGAACCTATGAAACTATGAAGTTCAATTGTATCCTAGGTACAGCTATAGTGTGACTGTACAGCATCATGGGCATAACAGTACATCACATCAGTATTACCACTTGATAGTGTGCATAAACACATATGCTTACATGTCAAGATTTTATGCCAATATAACATTTTCACTGGCAATGACAGGGGGACAGTGATCATGCGGCACATGTCTTGAGGTTTGACATGTACTTGTAGAGTGTGCTCCATGCATTGTTTGGTATGTGAACAGTATCACAGTGATAGCTTCCTCACTCATTGATGCTAGACTTTGCATTGCTGTAGTTCTGTGCACATGGACATAGTTGATGCATTGCTATTAGTTTCACTTACTGCTGTACCATTCATTATAACACACCAGTTCTTAATTCACGCATCAACTGCAGATGCTTCAAACTATATCCTTTGCTATTACATGTGACAGATGCATACAATACACAGCTGTGTGTAGGGAATCCACTCATAATAGTGCCTTACTTGTAAATGTTGTTATGCTTATGGCCAATGCCTATGTCAGCCAGGGATACTTTAGTCAAGTGTATTACATTTGGCACAATGAGCTTGCACACACCTTGTTGCCCATACAGAACTATTCTTTGTTATGCATACCTGTTAGGAATTTAATAAGAGTAGGCTAGTAGTTAAAAATGTTTTAATGTCCTCCAAGATAAAATAAGCGCTTTCGGCGGAATAAATACGCCGCCTTCTTCAGATTTACAAAGCAGATCTTTGTAAATCTGAAGAAGGCGGCGTATTTATTCCGCCGAAAGCGCTTATTTTATCTTGGAGGACATTAAAACATTTTTAACTACTAGCCTACTCTTATTGTGTTCCAGGCGTGCCTTGTGGATTTAAATAGTGTTTTTGGTTTGTTTCGTGCAGTTTACCTGTTAGGAATTGACAGTGCATACTTCCCTTCAAGGTGTTGTACCAGATGCATGTGTGATACATCTCACTTTGTTGAACCCATTAAAAACAGAGATCACTGACAACATTGATAGTATGGGTCTGATTCTTGTATGTGTGGCTTGTGGCTTATGCATCATGCTAACCTCTCAAATGGCCAGGATTGTCCCTGAATTCAACTCCAGGTTTAACAATGTCCCATTTAACCCTTCCAAAAACATTTATTTTTGGAAAAGGGGTGGTGAATTCCCCTTACAGAATACTGAGAATCGTACATGTCTGTTTCTGCAATACATGTATAACAACTTAAAGTCATGTATTCTGTCAATGTCACAGACTAATATTGTTAATATTTTAGAATTGTTTCTGATTGTGTCCGCTTCAGTCACCAGTTGTCCATGAGTCTGTTGCTTTATGTCTCCATGACTGGTTCTGAGGTATGCTGACATTTCAATCATGTTCTAGCAAGTCAATTTGCAGATCTGCACAGCATGCACATACCCCCAACTGTATATACCATCCTTGCTGAATGTCCTGTCCAGTGAGCATGTCATTGATGTTTATATCACAACCATTCACCTGCATTGTCATGTAAGCTTGTGTGACAGTCACATTTATATTGTCATGTGTGATATGCATGTAACTCAGACAGGAGGTGTAAACAGCAGTACATACTGTGCTATCTATATATGTGCCTAATGTTATGCTACTGACTTGTCTTGGAAGTTTACATACATTGGCATGTCCTATCTGGGGTACATTGGCATATTTTACATGCCCTCTTCCCCTTTCTCCATTCCTATCGTCTGTGCCCATTTTAATCAACACACTTTCCCTGCCTACTGTATGTACGTTTCATTGCATTTGCCTTACTGTTCACCCCACCATCTATTATTTCAATGTGAAGATACTTGTTGTAGTGTACATTGCAATGAGTACACTTTTCTATACTGTGTTAATACTGCAGTTATTGCAGTATTTTCACCCCAGTTGTAGTCATTCTGGCTGTCAGTGCAATCTCAAAGAGCAGGTTTGCCTATAAGCAAACTTTTATGCATGTTCTTTCTGTGTTTGTGCTGCTCTGCACAGTTTTCTAGCTGACAACAGTGTTGGTGGCCACAAAATGTCACTCGTATTCCTGTAAGAGCGATGTGCGGCATGTATGTGTGAGTAATGCTGCTGCTCATCACTCTTACATGTAAACTACATGTAGGCTTTGCAAGAAGCCTGCATGGATTGTATTAAATCCTCAGGAGGAACTGTCTGTCTTAACAGGTCTAGTGTGCATTTGTGAGAGGTAAGATGAACTACTTAACTGAACACCTGATATGTATTGAGTAGGTGTAATTGTTATGGCTGTCTTCTCTGGAGTAAAACAACTAGCTGTCTGCTGTTTATTATTTTGGTTTTGCAAGGTTAATGTGATTATGTGAAGCAATGTGCAATATTTTGATGTGTGGTAGCTGTTTGGAACAAAGATGAAATGCATTACATTGTCATCCTCTTTTATCACAATCAGACGTTTGAATTGTATGTAGAAGTGGCTGTAACTGCTTTGTGGGGGTTGTCTGGTTAAAAGAAACTGACTCTATTGTCACTTCCTCAATTTAACAGTTATCTCTTTAAAAACACATAAGGGATAAATGCATCAGAGGCTACCCAGATCTTCAGAACCTCTGGGGTCTGGGTGGCCCCCACATACTAAGGCTGTAAAAGAATATTTTTACATGGACTTAATATTCACCTCTGCCATGAATCCCACCTAGTCTAAAACCAGCCCTGCTCATAGGTGTACATAGAAGGTCTCTGTACTTGTGTGGGGGGTACTGGGTACAATATCATTATTTGTTTAAAATTCCTCTGAAACCTCAGAGGTCATTATATCTTGTGTTGGGCTGGGCACAGTTTGATCATTACTTCTTTAACTTTATCCACAAATGTCAGAGGAGTATATGAAGGGTCACTATAGCCTGCATAGGAGCACTGCACTGTCTATAGATGTAATAAGTTGGAAATATTATAATACATTTTTTATTTTCCTCACAATCAAACATTTGATACATATACAGCTGGTTATATTTTGGGAAAGAGTAAATAAGCACACTCTTTATATATGTCTGACAGGAAATATGTTATTATTTATTTATTTATTTATTTTACATTTGTTGACCGGGCTAGTCTAGCTGGATATATGTCCATTTTCAGTAGAGGCCCGGGGAGAAAAGCTCCAAACAAGAATAATGACAAAGTTAACAATGCTTAGAACCATTAAGAATACAATACAGAGGTAGCATTGGTCTAGTGAACAGTTATAATAATACATTTGTATACTAAACAGTTTTAGTAAAAATTAACTAAACAATTCTACTAAAATTAAACTAAAACAATTCTACAAATCACACTAGAAGGTATGAGCAAGTCTTAGTTAAGGGAAAGAATATATATGTTATTGTCTTATTCCAGAGGAAGAGTAGTAAATAGATTTGGAGGCAAAGGTTAAAGGAGAAGGGACAGGGTTAAGAATAGAAAGGGAAAAAGATGTCAGTCTGGGTTAGTACGTGGACAAAGCCAATGAGCTTTCAGATGTTCTTTAAGATGTTTTTTTAAAAAGAGAAGTAGATGCAAGGGTAGATAATTCAGCAGGAAGCTGATTCCAGAATTTTCCTGCAGTGTTTGAGAAAAGTGAATCCGCGGCTTTGTTGTTAGCTTTATTTGAGGAAACTAGAAGCTTGTTAGCAGAGCGTAGTGTAGCTAGATTAGTGTAAGGTGCAATTAGATGAGTGAGGATAGAAATGTTGTTAGGATGGTACAGGATCTTTTGCGTAATAAGTAATTGTTGAAAGAGTACTTGGTTTTTCAGTTCTAGCCATCCACGTTGTTTGAGGTTAAGGCAGTGGTGAGTTTTAAAGGGGGAACATGTAATGAATCTAGCTATGCTATTATAACAGGTGGAGAGTTTAGAGAGGTTGTTTTTGGATAGGTTGGTATACATAACAGAGGCAGAGAAAAGGGTGGAAATGAGGTGGGTCTGGGCAATTGTTTTCTTTGCAGAAGGGGTGAGGAAGGGTTTTATTCTATAGAAGGTGCCAAGTTTTCTGTTAACAGACTTTATAGTGGAGTTTATGTGTTCATCATAGTCGAGACGATTATCAATAGTTACACCTAGTAGGCGGGTTGTAGTCTCTGGGTTGATGTTGGTACCATTGTTAGAGGTTAAAGAGAAGAAAGGAATGGGTGATTTATGAGTAGGAGTAAAAACAGTAGTTTTGTTTTTTTTTGGGGATTAAGGAGGAGGCAGTGTTGCATAAACCAGTTTTCAACATTCTGAAATACAGTTTGGGTGAGGGAGTGGAGAGAGGATGTATTCTTGGCTGTACAGATTAAGGTGGAGTCGTCTGCATATTGAATGCAGGTGGCTTGAGGTAAGTTCATGTGTAAGTTATTAATAAATAAGGAGAAGAGTAGGGGACCTAAGATAGAGCCCTGGGGTACTCCAATATTTACTGGAAGTAGTGAAGACAGATTGTTATGCCAAAGTACCACTTGCTGTCTATTTTCCAGATAAGACCTAAACCATTGTATGGCTTGAGGATCAAGAGAGTGAGCCTTTAGTTTGTCTAATAGTAGGTTATGGTTAACCATGTCAAAGGCTTTTGACAGGTCAATGAATAGTGCAGAGGAAAATGAGTTATTGTTACAATTTTTATATATAGAATCGGTAAAGGATAAAAGGGCAGTAGATGTGCTATGGAATGGCCTAAAGCCATGTTGGCAGTTTGCCAGTAGGTTATTTTGTAGTAAGTGGTTAAGCAGTTGTTTGTGAATACATTTTTCCATTATCTTAGCTAATGGGGAGAGTAGAGCAATAGGGCGAAAGTTAGAGAGCTTAGTAGATGGTCCTCCTTTATGCAGAGGGATGATATGGGATATTTTCCATAAAGCAGGGATTTTTCCCTCAGAGATAGTTCTGTTAATAAGGATAGAGATGGGATAGTCTATGGCTGTTGTGGCTATTTGTAGGTATTCAGATGGGAGATCATCGGCAGAAGGGGTGCAAGGTTTCAATTTTTGAAGTAGCTTACAGATGAGAGCTGTAGATACAGGTTGTATTTGAAAGGTGGTTAAAGAAGTATTGCAGTTATTTGGTTGGGAAGCAGTGAGGGGTGGTAAAGAATTGGCCAGGGTTTGAATGGTATCTGTGAAATAGTTATTAAAGGCATCGGGGATTAGGTTGGAGTTGCTATTGTTGAAAACGGTTGGGTCAGGAGTAGTAGTGTGACCTGGCTGAAGAAGTTTGTTAATCCCAGACCAGAATTTTTGTGGAGTTTGTTGATTGGTTTGTTGAAGGTGTAGGTAGAAATCTTTTTTGTCTCTAAGAATATCCTTTTTGGTGGCATGTCGTAGCTGTTTAAATTGGAGGTGGGTTGTTGGACATTTGGTAGATCTCCATTTGGCCCAGATTTTATTTCTGAGGAGTATCTTTTGCCTAGTTTGTTTTGTGAGCCAAGGGGCAGATTTGGTTTTTATTCTAGTGGAGTGATAAGGTGCATGGGAGTCTAGGATTTGAAGAAAGTTCGTATTATTTTATTATATTTTATTTTTCAGTTTTGTTCTATTCTGACATCAGAAAGGTACACAGAAAGTGGATGCTTGTTGTGGACAAGGGATAAATAGGTAGGCTTTATATAACTATAAAATCAGCAGCATGAAATATGACTGTAGGTATTTATGCCTTAATCTTAATCCCAATGTAACACCAGAGACGGTATACAGAAAATGACTACCTCTTTTGAGGTGATGGGCAGGGGGCAGGTACTATTCTTAGATATGATATATGTATTACATGTATCATCACTGGTATTTGTCTTATCAGTCTATTGAGAAATGGTGTTTAGTCAGCTTTGATCATTAAAACTTGGATGTAACTTATTTCTTCCTTTAAATAAAACAAAAGTAGGGTTGAATTCATTTTCTGTACACATGATTTTTACTCAGGCAATCACTAGATCAAAAAAAGCCCTAAATTAACCTTAGAGCATCTATAACCACATGGTTTATAGATGCCTACCAGCTTCCAGCTTAATTTAATTATTACAAGATAGTCTTCGCCAGTTAGGATATGAAGAAAAGATGCAGAAAAAAAAAAACAAAGTTGAAGAGTAAGACTGAATTTTTTTCAGTAGTCATCTTTTTTGTTCAGACAATTATTGGATGAAGTTTAAAAAACTTTAAAATGCATCTCTGAGCATCTAGAAACCTCATGGCTTCTTGGGGCCTAGTAGTCCCCAGACTCCTGACTTAATACAGTTATTTCATCACATTTATTACAGTATAGTCTTGGTTAGTTAGCATGTGCTGAAAGGAAGGGAAGAACATTGAAGAATAAGGCTAAATTTCTTTTTTTATCATGCAATCACTGGATGAAAAAAAGATTATTTAAAGCAAACTCTAAAATGTACCTCAGATTATATAGAGCTGGCATGGCTTCTGGGGGCCAGTCACCTGGCTTAATGCAGTTTTTTTCCTCCATGGTTATCAGAGTGCACGCTTGCTTAGATAGGACATGTTGAATGAATAAATGAAAGAACAGCTGCAGAAAAAAATGAAGAGTAAGACAAACTGTTTGAAAAAGTAAGGAAAAATGTAATCTGGATAGTAGGCCAGGATGAGTTGAGTTGGGGATGGTGGCATGCAGCCTTTTCACTTAGGGTGCCAATTTACCCAAAGCCAGCCCTGCCTATACCTGTGCTGAGGAATTCATCATAACCAAATTTACTTCCTGCATAATTTGTAACACTAGTTGAGATTGTCTCATTATATATTGTAAATATTGCATATAATGTTCAACAAAAAATATTTAAAATATAATTACATAAAAAACACTCTTTGCCTTTCGTAACCTACCACTTTGTATGTTATAATTTTTTTAAAGACAAAGCCATTATACATCAAAATGTGACCACATTTTATATCACATCTCTTTTTTCTGTATATGCATTTCTGTTTACTGCAGAGACTGCTGTTTATCAAGTAGCATCGTGATATTACAGTTTAATAAATCTTATTTATCAGCATTAATACAGCAGAGTAATATAATACAACATAGGGCAGCCGCGGTGGTGCAGTGGTTAGCATTGCCGCCTCACAGCAAGAGGTTCTCCGGTTTGATCCTCGGCTGGGGTGCCATCTGTGCAGAGTCTGCATGTCCTTCCTGTGGTTTTGTGGGTTTCCTCTGGGTACTCCGGTTTCTTCCCACATCCCAAAGACATGCTGTAGGTGGATTGGACACTCTAAATTGGCCCTAGGTGTGAGTGTGTGCGTGTGTGCCTTCTGTGGAAGGTTGAGCACTGGGCTGGCAGCTTGACACTGTAAATCTCCATTGCCAATCATGAGCGGACAGGTGTTCCACTGTGGTGACCCCTAACCAGGAAAAACTAGAAGAAGAAGAAGCAGTGTAATACAACATATATATCGTCCATGAGCAAATAACTGTAGCATATAAAACAATACTCCTCTCAAAATCCAGCAATTATACATCTATTATCAAGGAGAAAATCACCCGTTTAATATGGTGGGCTGTGAATACCAAGAAATAAGCATAAATAGATGAGACTATTCCTCTTTTGTAAGCTGAGCTCTGGGAGAATATATACTTCAAGATAGCTGTGTCACACTCTTAAGATGACTTCTGATGGGTGTGGCTCTGCTGAAGAAAGGACCTTAGCTTCCTAAATTTGATGTTGTTTATCACCCAAAAGGTGGAATTCAGGTACTAAATGCAGCCGTTGACAAAGGGAAGTTGTGAGAGGTTGCTCTGAATGAAGTCCTTTTGTACATGTATTGCTTTGTCCATGCAAACTCACTGTTGTTTAAAAGCAAATGGCAATGTTCTTCTGTTTCCATGGAGATTTTGTTTTAAAAAGTTACCTGACTTGATGAAACATTCCCAGCTCAAGTGAGAGGAGGTCAGATTTCAGCTGGGAATGTTTAAAAAGGCAGATGTACAAGGGCAAACTCACTGTTGTTTAAAAGCAAATGACAATATTCATATGTTTCCATGGAGATTTTGTTTTAAAAAGTTACCTGACTTGATGAAACATTCCCATCTCAAGTGAGAGGAGGTCAGATTTCAGCTGGGAATGTTTAAAAAGGCAGATGTACAAGGAATGAAAGAACATCTCAGAGATCAAAGAAGCTTTGGTGAAGGCACAGTCAGCGGCAACACCAAAAGAATATAAAGTTAATGATAATAGACAAGAGCCGCTCAGCGCAGGGCCTGGAAGCGAAAAACAAATAGCTTATGAAAACAACTCTGTAAATTGAAAATTTAACTTAAAACTGACTATTCAACATGGAGTTAACTTCAGAAAGAAGACGGAATATTAGAAAAAGAAAGGGAAAACAAGTTAGACATAGAAAGGAGAACAAGAGATATGTACAGCAGATGAAGATGTGATGGTGAGGCAGGTCACAGGAGAATAAGAGCAGAATCAGGGAAAACAAAGAAATGATAATGGGGAGGGACAACATATAATACATTGAAAAAAAATGCAGATGAACCAAATTAATACAGCAGGGCAACAAAACAAACAACTGAAAACAGAAAATCAATGAGAAAAATATATTTTCTAAAAAATAAAATAGGTAGTGCAGAACCATAGCTTTTCCATACTTGAATATGAAAGAAGTTTACTTGTACTGGAGGACCAAAAAAATTAAATAAAGTTGTTCTCAGCCATGACTGCAAATGCAGTATTAACATTAATTTATGAAGCCAGTACTGTATCTTCTACCACTGGCACCTACTGATTGTGTCCCTGAGAGCTTTTACCTGGAGCAGCTGCCCCCTTCACCCCACCATGGTTATGGCTGTGAAGCTATGAAAAATAATAACTTGGAGGGTAAAGAAAGGCTGACTAAAGGTGGTTAGGTAAATTAATCTATGATCACAACCACAGGCTTTCTGGGAGTCGAGGCCAATATATTTGGCTTCTGTGGTTCTTCTGTAGGCAGCATCAGGGAATTCCTGCTGGAAGACACTGGCATAAACTCATTGACACGATGAACCGAGGTACTAAAATTGGCTTCAACAGGTGCTTAATGTCAGCATTCCTGATGACCATGTAATGTTCCCAGAATCAGTGAACTAGTCTCTTCCCAACTTTTCCATCATAAATGATAAAACATTTCCTGTAAATAATATAATATATAATTTTGCAAGTAATAAATGAAACTCTGTGGTAGCATGAAAGGAATCTCTGGCCTTTGAACATGGCTAATACAGGACGCACATTTACTGAAGTAACACTGAGTTTTCTTGCAAGTTTTGATACTCGGTTAGGAAGAATTGCTAGAAGTATGCAGGCTTCCTCTCACCAGTGGATTCTGCAGCCTGGCTTTTCAATGGAAGGAAGCAATAGGTTGCTGTGAGAAGGAAACACTAATATTTAAAGGTTAAATTATAAAACAGGAAAGTTAGTGGTGATGATCCGGTAAAAAGAAATGCATTTTTGCTGTGTGGTGATTTGGTTTCCATCCATTTATTTTTGAGTTGTGAAGTATGCTGCTGACTCACCGAATAGCAATTTTTTTTTGTTAGGTATGAAACATTGTACCTGTTGAGCAAAATTATCACTCCAAAACTTGTGGATTCAAAAAAAGTGTGAGTACAGCCAACCATTCTTTAAATGCTTTGAATAGTGAGAAGTGTGGATAGGAAAGCTAGTCAATTAATTGTTTAACAGTAAACGAAGATCTTTAAATGGGTACTGTGGACTGATTATTATACATAAAAGACTGTGTAGGAGGACACCATGATAGTATACTGGAAGGGGGATGTTCCTTGGTAAACAATTTTCTCAGAATAGAAGGCGGCACCTACCCAGCCACCTATGTAATACTTGTGGAGATCTGGCATTGTGTCTGAGAAGGATGTATACAATTATTGTCCTGCTTATCTCACAGACAGGCTAGCAGAACTAGGACCTCACTTTGCTATTCATGGCAGCTCCAATGAGTTGCTAAAAACTGCTATTGAAATTAAAAGCAGCTAGTTTAAGAACTACTTCTGTCAGCCAGATAAGTATGTTTAAGGAAGTTGCTGGATTTCATTTTTCTCTAAGAAATGCTGCAGTGGCATCAGTTACACCTAGGTAATTAATCACCATATATCCTGATTTAATGGTAATGGGCAAGGCAAATCCACTGGATATTGTGAATCTAAATTTGTCAAATAACCAAAGCATGGCTGGGATCCTCAATATATGAAAATAAAAAAAAAAAATCATCCACAGATGTATGGTAGGTAAAAGCTGAAAAGTGGGATGTGAGACATATGAGAGAGAGAAAGAGAGAGAGAGAGAGAGAGAGCATGTGTGTGTGATAACAATGTAACCAGGGCTATCTATTTAGTTGATTTTTGGGAAGTAGGGAAAACCTTGATGCCTGTGGATATTGGTCAGTCAGATTTTTGATGGATGCAGACAACTCATTATTGGCAATGGAAGATATAATGGTGGTTATAATGGTAACATCAGACTGGAAGTTGGTAGTGGGATCTTCAAGTAGTTGAGAGTAAAATCTCACATCACATAGTTACTACATGGCTTCTGTGATATCTAGATCTTTCTGCCAAACAATTACAACTCCAGCCTTATCATATAGTTTGGTGGCAATCACATTCTGACTTTGCAGAGCTCTGTAGGCTACAGGCTGCCTATCTGTAATGCTAAAGTCATAATTCTTAACAAAATAATCTATAGCAGCATGACTTCATGGAGGTGGTGTTCAGGCACTCCTTTGTGGTAGATGGCATGCATTTAGTCTAGTAATATTGTCCTTATCTGTAGTGGGGAGGGGTTATAAGGCATACAAGAAATGCTGCTGAATAACCGAGTTATGGAGTGGGCACAAATGAGATTGTTCCTGGTTTGTAATGGTTAAACAAGATTGTTCCTGGTTTGTAATGGTTGCCCTGAAAGCCTGCATACCCTCAGACTGATTGGTAACACTGGATAGAAAGGCTCCTGCGTGTTGTGGCTCATCTGGAGTAGGGCCTCCAGCTTTCTGGATGTGCTATCCTTTACCAGCCAAAAGAAGGAGAAACTGAAGTGCTGAATGCAGCCATTGATGAAAGTGGTGAGGGACTGTACATTGAAAGAAGTCCTTTTGTCTTTGTATAGCTTTGTCAGTATGGTACAGCTATTTGAAAATTATTTTATTTGTAAGTTTTTTAGAAAAAGGTCTGCAACAGTTTATGAGTGAATGAAATATGTATCCCACATCCAAATAAACATGTGTGGCAGAGGTAGATCATGGTCCAATGAGGTCCTAGGCAGGACAATGGATCAGGGCCCCCCAAACATACCAGTATCTCTTTACTTGGCAAACTGTCCACATTTACTATAAAATAATGTTCAAATTTCTCATCATGCATGTCTTACAGTTACAATGTAGATATATAATTTAATTTAAAATGTTTATTTCAAATTTTATCAACAGAAACACTGCAGACCATAAAATACAGAACAAAAAGTATACAATTTAGCTTTCAAAATATGCCCTAGTGGTAACAGCAAATTTTATGAAAATAATACAGATAAACCACTGTCTTTTCTGATCAAATATTGTAATCTATGAACTCAGCTGGGTCTCAAAGACTGAAAACTGTAACAAGACATTCTTTAATTTACATCAGTAAACTGAAAGGGGGAAATTGTGAACAAAAGGGAAAGAAAAGAAAGTCGCATTAAACAAATGATCATTTGTTGCTAAATAAAGTCATAATGGACAGTTGTAAAAAGGGGAAGAATCTAAGTATGGCATGGATATATTACACAGAAAGCATTTGACAGCATGTTTCACTCATGGATAAAGGACTGCTTACAGAGGTATAAGATACATCCTACATTGATTAATTTCATTACAGTGACTATGAAACAATGGCAAAGCACTTTGTAATTAAGTCTTGACAAAGGGCTAATTATTATCCCAGGGATAAAAATCCAAAGGAGGATATTCCAGGGTGACTATTTGTCACCTCTGATTTTTTGTCTTTCCCTTAACCCATTAGGCTGTCTACTTAACAGCTTAAGAATTGGTTATAAACATTTTCTTAAAGATTTCTCATCTACTTTTTGTGGATGACTTAAACTGCATAGTTCATCAAATTAGGAGTTGAAAGCACAACTGCAAGTGGTTAAAACTTTCTCAAATTATATCAGATTGACATTTGGTCTTAATAAATTTGTGAAAGCAACCTTTAGAGCAGGAAAGTTGCAATTCCAAGAAAATATCAGTCAAGGAGAAGAATGTGATAGAAAGAAACCTGAACAGGAGGGAGTGTATAAATAATTGGGGATTGAAGGATCAACAATAAAACATGAACAAACATGAATAAAACTCAGTAAGCAATACTTCAGAAGACTAAAACTAATATTGAAAACAGCCCTTCCATCTAGGAATTAAGTCCATGTTATAAACTGACTTGCTCTTCCTCTTTTAACTTACAATTTTGGTGTGATTGACTGGCCCCAGATGGACAGAAAAACAAGAAAAATGCTTTATGCTTATCAAATGATATATAAAAAAATCAGTGTATGCTAAGGTTATAATATATCCCTCACTCTGAAGGAGGTATGGATCTCCTTGAAATTAATTATATGTGTAGATCCAAGATTGTAGGACTGTATACATATCTTCTGACCTCTTCAGATCCAAACATAGTGAAAGTTTTGCAACATGAGAAGAAGTTTAGGATAACCTCTCTGCTTAGGTTAGCAGAAGCATTCAGGTGGCAAGTGGGAATGGAAATCAAACTATAAGTAGACAAAAATCAGATAGCAACTGAATGTGCCAACAACAAAATAAATAAATTAAGGAGAAGGATCAGATGAGAAGGAAAGAAATGTGGAAAAGTCATAAATACAATGCCAAGTACAGAAATATCCTGGAACAACCTCATGTTGATCAGGATTTGACACAGAAATGTTTAAGGAGAGATGAATTTAAACCAAAGGATGAAAGGTTAATAATGGCAGCACAGGATAGTGGACTATGTGCATGTTGGTTTACAAAGTTCATTGAACATGTGGGAGAAACAGACAAATGTAGGTTTTGTAACAAAGAATTTTAATTAGTCACAAACCTTGCTGCTGGGTATGATATTCTCATGGCAGAGGGAACTGTACACTGAAAGGCACAATAATGTGGCAAGATTGTTGCACTGTAAATTGCACAAACACTACACTATAGAAGTAGCTGAGAAGCATTGGAAACATGAACTACAAAGCATTATAGAGATTGATGAAATGTACATCGTGTGGGATTACCCATTACCAACAATTAAAAAAATAGCTGTGGGGAAACCAAATATAGTAGTCTTTGAAAAAAGACAAAAGTAGCATTGATCATTGAAATTGTTACAAGTACAAAGAAGCACAAAGTCATAAAATATCAAGATCTGCAGGCAGAAATGAGAGCAATATGGAAGAAAGATACCCAGGCAGGTCTAGTGTAGTAGGAGCAATGGGTCTCATAAAAGAGAATTTATAGTCGTATTTAGATATGCTATCAATACATGTAACTCTGTATGAATTGCAGAAGGAGTCAATTTTGGACACATAGCAGGTGCTGCAAAGAGCACTTTTGGCTAACATCAAAAACTTAAACAATACTAATTTCATGAACTTTAATCATGCCCTGACTTAGGAACAGTGTCTATTCCTGTCATGGTTTTAGAAACCCAAATAACTTGGATAAATTAAACTGAGAAAAATTGTAAATGTTAAGTTACAAGTCAGAATTATACCCTGAGACTGAATCAAGCATAGGCACTTACATCATACACTCTAAAGGACTCTGTAGGTACTACAAAGACATAGTCACACAGGTAAAAGGATTATGTACCTTTGTAGCTCAGGGGACGAGCAGAAACAATAATCGGTTAATTATGAAAATAATAAAGAAAATGAGCTGAGGAAAGAACACTTCTGCAAAGGCAGAAAAGAGAAGACATTTTAGTATATTTTTAAGTATCTCAAGAAAAAAAAATTATAAAGTAAATGTTCTGGTTATTTTTTTTTCTCTTGCCTTTAGTGATCAAAAGAGTTTAGCTAACTAGCTAGTCTTGTTTGTCTGTGAATGTTTAAAGTTGTTTGTTTTGTGCGCCTCATTCTCATTTTGTTTAGGCTGCTCTAAGTTGTATAATGCAAAGTGATACAGTAAAGTGTAATCAGTAACATTTGTGGTTAATAAAAATATTTTTAGCCATTTTTAACCATTTGGAACCAGGTCGGTATTTCATCATTGGTGGCTGAGCACATACTAGATTCCCCATTATTAGTAGTATATATATATTATAGTATATTTTACAATGCAGTTTGTAACAATGAATTCTAATTCTGGACAAAGCCAAACGTAATGGGGGAATAAATGCCAAAATCAGGAACAATTTTTAAATTCACTTGGTTAACAGGGCAACAGGTTTTACATCAACACACAATTTCTTAAAACTAAAAAATATGAAACTCTATCTGGCATTATTTACTGAATATAATCATCACTGATTTACAGAAAATCAAAAAGTTTACCAAAGAGAGGACAAAAATATGAGGCAAAACCAGAGACATTTTACAAAATCAAGGAAAGTTAAAGTGTAGAATATTGCCTTTTGTAATGTGGAACAAATGAATAGCCGTGGAACATTTGCTTACAATATCAGCTGGTAAGCTCACAGCATTGTTAAAATGCCTTAGATAACAGGCTAAATGTACATTATCACGGTACTGGAGAATGATATTGTCCAGTAAAACATTTATATATTAAGCTACCTTGAAACATGAATTGCAAAAGAGCAGCCACCATATTTTTTATGCTCATTAAATGCATCTTTGCTGTTTAACAAATGTAAAATAAGAACAAAAGTTAATAAAAAAGAATTAACAAAAGTTACTGCAGTTGCAGTTAGAAAGACTTTGAAATCTTACCATTTTATTTTCTACTCGCTAACCATGGCTTAAACAGCCATGTTTAGTGAGACTGAAAAAAAATAAAGTAATGCAATAACCTTTGTGTGTTTGTGTGTGTGTGTGTGTGTGTGTGTGTGTGTGTGTGTTTGTGTGTTTGAGAAAGAGAGATAAAGAGGTAACATACATAGAAAAGGCATACTTTCGACCTCTTTGATTCTAAATTCTAGTCAAAATCAGTGATAATGGGTGACAGCTAAAATCAAGGGCAGTTTTTAAATATCACCATAATTCACTTAAAGGAAATATGACAAGAGACATTCCACCAACACTCATTTTCTCATTAATAATAAGTATGGAACTATTGACTCAGTAATCCTCAATAACTTACCATAAAATCAAACATTTTCTAGAGAAAGATCAAAAATATGAGGTAAAATCAGGGATGTTCTGTAAAATCAGGGAGAGCTGAGAAGCAGGGAAGGGATTGGAGGTTGCATTGCCTTGCACTGTATGAATTTATTTTTATTCATTTCATTACATTGAGGCATCTGAGGAGTATTCAGTCAAGAAAGTGTGTGTGTGTGTGTGTGTGTGTGTGTGTGTGTGTGTGTGTGCATATTAAATATTTACATAACATATATTTTGAATACAAAATACTTCCTCCAACAACAATTACACTTCCTACAGCAAGTTTGAAACATTAAGTGGAAGAACTATTTTATATCAACATCATAAAAAGGTATATACTAATAATATAAAAATATAAAAGTGGTTATAATAAAATGAATATGAAACAATTTAACAGATAGCTCACAATGTAAGATCAATAATGACTTCCATGTCTAGTGTTATTGAAGAAATGACAGCCCTTCCAGGGGCTGGCATTGGGCCTTATAATGCCACTGGGTGAGCATTATATCTAGAATACTATCCAGCCTGTTGCACATTACTATTTGCATATTTTATATTTACAGAAAGTTCTTTTGATAAAGTAATAATATTCAATAGTTACAAAA
Organism: Protopterus annectens; assembly: GCF_019279795.1. Lineage (NCBI taxonomy): Eukaryota > Metazoa > Chordata > Ceratodontiformes > Protopteridae > Protopterus > Protopterus annectens. The sequence continues at coordinate 313,158,410 of NC_056735.1, forward strand.
TAGAACACAGATGCACTGCATTAGGATAGGGCTATTGATACTATAGTAGCATCAGGCAGTCACAAGTCTTGTGTCATGTGTTAATAACTTGCAATGAGGGGTTGACTGCAGAGGTAAGACAGCTCACCTGCTTAAAATTCAGTTGCAGAATCAGAAGCGAGAAGAAAACTATTTTCTTTGCTCCACCTTCAAAAATCAGCTTACATGTTTAATTTCTAATTCACTTACAGACACATAAACAGCATCTAGTCTACTAATGTCACATGTTGGTGGCTTGGGAGTAAAATGGTTTGCCTTTTTTATTTATTTTATATTTTTAGAAAGTCTTAAAATAAAACATGAAAAGTTAGTTTTAGAACAAATAACAGAAAATAGCCAAAACGAGGGTTTGGAGATATAGGTTCATAGGTTGTTAGTAGGCTAAGACCACTAGGGCCCTTACAAGCCTAGCCACACACCCCAAACTATTTAGGTCCCAAGTATCATGCGGGGTGGCATGATAGCAGACAGGTAGCTAAAGATTTTGGGGGTGGGGAGCTGTTAGGATAATACGTTTCTTATTGACAGCCTCTGTCCAAATTATGAGAAAGAAAGGTAGACACTGAAGTAAAAGAATATCTTGGCGATCTGAAGAAAGCTTTCACTGAAGGTATGGTGGGTGATAGCAAAAAATAATCAAAGTAACAACAAAGCACATGTGGTGGTCAGTGTTTGGCCTGGGAACAAAAACGGACTACAAAGAACCTTAAAGATGAAAAAAAATGAAGAGAGGCAAAACAGAATAATATATCACTCTTTATATTCCTTGATGTTACCTTCATTGTTCCAGATGAGCACCACAACAAAGAATAATCTTCCCATCTAGTGTAACCCTGCAGTCTGGAATTATGCAGGCCTCCTCAGTGACCATAACAAAACAGGAAAAATCCATCCTAAGTAATTGTCTGATGAGAGTGAGAAGAGGGTCATGGAAAACAAAGGTACAATAATGGAAGGGGTAGAACATAATACCTTAAAAAGAATTGTAAATGGTCCTAATTAACATATAAAATGCCAGACGTAAATACAGAACCACCGGAAAGATAGAAAAATATATGCTTGTTGTGACTAGGACTACAGTTACAGGTGAGTAACTTATTTTACTCTGTAGGCATATCCTGAAACAATGTAGTCAAACTGACTTAAATTCAAGTTTATTGCATTGACAGCTATTGTTTATCTACTGTCTCGTGGTTTTTGTTTTCTTTGTTCCGCATCATTTTCCAGTAATTAACTTTTTTCCATTTCTTTCTTGCTTGAATAGTGTTTTTGCTCGAGCAGATTGCATTTTGTCGTTATCCTGAATTTTTTTCTCTGTACTTATTTAAAGTAGGTCATGAATGTTATGGTGAATGTTTTCTTCATTTTAAAAATAAAGTGATAATGATAAATGCTTGCATAACCAACATGCTCTGTGACTGGGAACAGAAATTTTCCTGGGTGACTGGTGCAAGCCTGAAATGTATAATTAGTATCTCTCTGTGCAACTGATGATAAAGGTTATTTCTGCAGCACATTCTTTTTATGGTTTGGGTGCAGCTTGTCATTGTAAGCATTTTATTGAACACACACACAACCATGAAGATATTTATGGCATTCAGCTTACTTTAGCTTAATGTGTTGTATACAACTGTTCTCAGTACATACTGTAAATATGTAGAAGGAAAACAGAAACATTTTAGAGATTTGTTTCTGCTACTCTTTGCTGTATGTCTTGTGCAGACCAGCAGTCACACTGAATGCAATATGATACACCATTTACCTCTCAAATGTCTGTTGGCTATACTGTATATGTTTAATTTCTTCAATCCATGTTTTTACAGACATTTATCTTTTTTGTAAACCATCATTATACACTTTGTAGGAAACTCACTTCTGTCTTGGTCACACTAGAGAAGACCAAGTTGTTCTTGATTTCAGGTCTAATCATTAAGTTAAAAGGACAGTCATTGTGTCTATCCATTATCTTTATTGTGCTTAATATTAATCCAGCTTTCCTATTTCTGTCTAGTATCTATTATATAATCCTTAAAATTTATTTTTGTCCTAATAGTGATACCTAGAACTTTTATGTATTCACAATTAGATAACTTCAAACATCCTAAGGCAACAGAGGCAACCAGTCGTACCAAATGAAATGAATTTACCTTTCAGTCCCTTGACTTCCAACCAAGTTTTTATTTGCTCTAGGTAAGCATTTAAGTGGCATAGGTGGCTGTCATTTTGAATTTTTGAACCATGGTGTCAAGTTGCCAGCTCGGCACCCAACCTTCCTCAGAACGCACACACACATACACACATACGCACTCACAGCCAGGGGTAATTTAGAGTATCCAGTCTATCTGCAGCATGTCTTGGGAAGATGGGAGGAAACTGGAGCAAACCCATGCAAACACAGGGAGGACATACAGATTCTGAAGAGAAGCCATTCCAGTCAAGAATTGAACCAGAAAACCTCTTGCTGTGAAGTGACAAAGCTAACCACTGCACAACTTTGCCACCCTCTGCCAAGATGCACTAACACCTTTTATCACCACTGATTGTGCTCTGGCAGTTAACCAGCTCTCAGTCCATCTAATAATGTATTGATTTACCTTGAGATTGTATAGCTTGTCCAATATTTGCCAATGGGACATTGTGTAGAAAGCCTTCAACATATCTAAATACAACAGAAGAGTCTATACCTTGATCTAGGAGTCTAAATATCCTACCATGAAATTTTGCTTGACATGTCAAATTTGGGCACCCTCTTATAAACTCATGCTGAGTTTCATCAACATGAGACCCATATTTATTACTTCTACTAAACTGTAATTGTAAGCAATACTCAAAACACTTGCCTATTACTGAGGTTATTCTAATACGACAGTCACTAGTAATGTTGTGTCTGCCACTTTCTTTATAAATAGGTACAACATAGGACATAGTGCATTCCTCAGGTCCAAGTCCTCTAATTAGTAACTGTTCAAACATTATTGTTAAAGAGGAAACGAAGACATTCATAATTTTACTAATTAATAGTACAGATAAACTGTTAGGGCTCACAGAGCAGGTATTTTTCACTTTTTAAGGAATCCATAACATCCTTTTCGAGGATATGAGGACAGCCTCCCAATTCACCCCAGTGGACATGTTTGGTGAATGTCCCATGAGCCTTTCTAGTATTCGAGCAGTGGCTATTAAACATAACAGCAATCAAAGACGGGGCCACAACTGGAATATTATTTATGATAATATGGCCTAGGTTATCTAGAGCATTTTTCTGAGAATTGACATACTTGAAGAAGCCCTTGTTGTTATATCATGTTGTGGCTGATTTCCTTTCAAAGTTCCTCTTTTTATCAAACAAAGCTTTACTGAATATTCTTGTAATACATTTTAGTTTATTCTTATGATGTATATTCTGATACTGTTTATAAAGTTTGTAAGTTCTTTCCCTTTTGTTAGACAACTTTTTTCATTTTATTTTCAAACCAAGGTTTTTTCAGTCGTTTCATGCTTAAATTTGACCTTTGTAACTATATAAAAATGCTCTTTTTTATAGAGATAATCCCAACATTTGTAAAGTGTATTCAGGTCAGGTTCCGCTTCCCAGGAAAAAGGCGCTATGTCATTTTTCAAGTCTGCAATATTAAGCTTACTCAAGTTATTTATCTTATGTTTCCCTTACATTGTTAGATTGACAGAGATTCTCAGGGGATGTGTATTGACTAAGTTACTAGTCATTTGGACGTTGCTAACCAGTATTAAGTATAGGCGATTACCACCTCTTGTAAGATCCTGAACCAACTGTGTCAGTTGATGTGAGTTAATAGTGTCAAAGAATCTTGCATCATAATGATTTCTGTAACTACTCGTATTCCAATTTATGTTAAAGTAGTTGAAGAAACCCACTACAGTTGCAGGCGTAGCATCTACTATCCTGTCTGGATTTTCTAGGAATATTACATGCTCTGAAGCAATAAGGTTCGGATTCCTGCATACTCCCACAACTCTGCACTTTACAGGGTGAATATTGCTTATAATCACACACATAATTTCTGAATGCTTAAATTTTTCTCTAAAAATAGAATCTTATTGATTTATGCACTAATAATAGTACATCTTCAGCCCTTTTTATTGCCTTAGATTATAGTAAGTTTTAAATCCTTAGAGAATTGTCACCCAAATACCAAGTTTTAGTGATTGTAATATTGCTATAATTATTATGTGCAATTAGAAAACCTAACTTCCCCTTCTTTTTGAGGCTTTGTACATCAGCATAGTAAAACTTAACTTCAATTGCATTGTTTAATGTTTATATTAAGGATGACTTTTATTTTCTTTTCAGAAGTCTTCTAAAAAGTTAAGAATTAATTTTTAAATTTCTTTGAGAGGAAATATTTACTTTTTATGCTTAAGTGCAACCCATCATTGCAGGAAAAGTCTCTACCCACAATTAGCTCCTTCAAAGCAGATGGCACTCTTGACTTATGATGACCTCATACACTTATTTTGTTGGATTTTCTATTTACTAGGTCTAGATATTTAATAATATTGTCTAGTTATATACATATATCCGGGGCAACCTCTCAAAATATTAACCATGGGTATACTCACTGGCGGCACTGCCAGTCTCTCTACAGATCTCTGTTTTCCTCCAAGGTTTTAAGGGGGAGCAAGTTTGACACCCTGTCCTTTTTGAAGTGTGATACATTTCCTTAAAATGCCTAACCATTGTTTCCTTTTTTTAAAGATTCATTATTTAGTGACCCAGATCATTCTCAAAATGAGTGACCAGTGCTGATGCGAAAAAATATTACTGGCCAAGTATGCCAACACTCCTCTATATTTGCTATGCATGTCTGGTCTGTTGTAATTTCTTTTTTGCATTCGGTTGCATCTTGGGATTATAGGGAACTATTATTTAGTCTCATACAGCAAGCAAGTGGTAGCCATGAAATATAAACCTACTGCCATAAGGATACATGCTTGTGAATTTGGCAGTCAGATTCATTTATTCAGTATGCAGTATCTTGGATGGAATATACTTTGCAAACCCTGCAAATTCTGAACTTTGTTATTAGTCAGGTAAATGAGCTTGTCCTTTACACACCATTAGTGGCTATGAACCAGGAAAAGGTATGTGTAATATTTATGGGCAGTTCAGAGTAGCCACTCAGGTGATTCTATACCCATATTACCTGTCTACAATGTAGCTTGTGTAGTGCTGTCATGCACCTGGAATCACAGTATAGGCTCACTGTATTCCTTCTTATCTGCTGAATCCAAATGCAGTTTCTAATTATCTTTGACAAGAATTTGGCTTACTGTGTTGTTTTAAAGCATGAGAGCACATATTTTAATGCACCGTGAACTATTACACATCAATATAGTTTACTAATTAAGCTGAAAGATACATAATGTTCCCTGGCAAGTTCATGACTAGTTAAATACTTCTAAGCATATAGACATACTAATTTACGAAAGTCTAGCAGAAACAGGCATTAACCCTATTATGGCACTTTATATTAAATTACATTTGTGTGATGTCAAGTAAAGCTATGTACACTGCAGTTTAAGCATTCAGCATTTTACCTCCCCTCCTTTCCTGTCTTCTGGTTCACATCTTCTCCAGCTACCTCATGTCCAGAGATAATGGTGAACACTGTACTAAGATACTGCTTTTTTGTGATGTTTGAAATGTTACAGCAAAAGCATAGTTTCACACGTGCTTGCTACTGTCCTAAGTTTAAATCATGATCACTAGTGTTCTCTGTTAATGTCATGCAAAGATCTAAAAAAATTATTCTTTAAAATATAATGTGCTATAATTATTATGTGATTATTTATTAAATTCTCTTCTACTGGCAATTTTAAATAGATAATATAAATGAGATTTTAAAATTATATTTTTAGTTAATTACTAATTTTCAACTGTATGTGTGATGTTTTAACATTGATTATTGAATTAAGCAATGTTAACAATATAAAATGATATTATTTAGACAAATAAATATATAAACAATATTATTTGTAATTAATGTGACTGTGATGGAGAACACTTGATTATGTAACTATTTAAAATGGTCACTAGAATAACACTGTATAGCTTTTAGGCATTAAATCATCTGAGCTCTGATGGAGTAGTGGTACATTAATTCAGTATAATTCCCCTTCCAGAAAAACAGCTATTACACAGTGCTGAAGATTTCAAGTGGCAATAATGGAGAATACTGGACTGAATGTAACTCGTCTTCATATTCATAGACACAAGTTATGCTTAGTCCAGTGTTGTCCATTATTGCCTCGTGTCCTGTTGAATGCCTCTGTGGTTTCTCACTTCAACTCCATGTCTGGTAGCCTATTCCATAGGACCACATCACTCTCAGTTATCTCATCTGCTCCCTGTGTCCTCCCTGTTCAAGACATCATCTTCTCATCTCCTTGAGATGATTTAATATATCCATATCATGCCCCTTTCATCTATTCCAGTCTCAGGTGAGAAGTGGTTCTTCTCCTTTCATGTCAGGTTATATCTTTGCTCCTTCATGTTTTACACCCCCTTGATGATTTCCTTGGGACTTCTTAAAGTAGCCTGATATTACACTCTCTTTATGGTCTCCAGAACTTCACACAATAATTATGGTTTAGCCTGCCCAAGGGCCTGCTATGGCAGAAACTTCTTTGCTTCTAAAGTCTGGCCATGTAAAGATGCATCCAGCATTATGCTGGCTACTGATGAAGTCCTCTTAATCTCTTCCTGGTGGTCCAGTCCAGGTGTGATTAATGCTCCCAATACTATTTTTTGCTCCACTGTCAAAACTGCTCCCCGAGCAAATACTTTACACTAGCATTGATGTAGTCCAAGTGCAGTATTTTGCACTTGTCTGCAATAAACTTCAGCTGGCACATTTAAGACCATTTGGTCATCCTTGTACCTTTCACCACTACCCCCGGTATCCTATTTAACCATTGAGTTGTCTAATTACTTAATCTTGCATTCCATGCCATCAAAGTCTCCATCTTAATGGATCTCTTCTACCTTCACTGGATAAAGAGCTGTACAAACACCCAAATCAGGGATTTTAACCTCCACCACCATATAAATAAAACATGCTAGAGGGATAGATTTGTTATCTATAGCTGCTCTGTTTCAGAAACAAATTGTCCCTGCATGTTAAGCTCAGTGACACTATTGTTTTCATCAAGACTAACCTTGGCAATTAAAGAGAGGTTTGTCCCTGACTCACATGTTTTTCCCTTCTGGAAGTGGAGGGCACATCTTAACGGTGGTATTTGGCAAGGCACATGTCTTCAGACTTACTTGCCTTTTAGTTACTATAATTCTATGAATCAATCAGAAAAGAGGTGTGTCATTCCTATTGCTGACTACAGTGGAATGAAAGCTAGCCAATTTGCATTTCAGGTCATCTGCCAAGCCAGTCACTGGGGTTCCTAAAGAAAGGAATTAATAAGGTTAAGCTGTTTAGCCCAGATCTCAAGTTGGTAGCAGCCATGAGGGATTGGGTCTATATTAAATCAGCGAATGCTTAAAAAAGTGAATGCTGATTTATCGACCCCATATAAGCGAAAGCTTACAATCCTGAACACTTGGAAGAGCGATTTTTTTCCCCCAGGGAAAAAAATTGCTGTTCCACAAAATAAATAAATAAATAAATAAATAAAAATAAAAACTTCAAAACACTGCATAAAGTGGGGGGGGGGGGCTGTGCCCTTCCCTCCACATAAATATACCAACTCCGAGATCACACTACAGTGAGGAAAACAGCAAAGTAACGAAGGCGGCCAAGCGATTTCTTTCCCAGGGAAAGAAATTGCCTATATGCCATTTTGGTATTTTGCTGTTTTGTGCTTTCAAGTTCAATCAGGATGCATTCGAAGGATTGCATTATTGATTATATAATAGGAACCCAAGGGATCAGTAGGAAGGCATATGAAAAATCTGCTAAATTTAATATGGAAGGATGTACGTCCATAGGGCCATGTGCCTTTAAATGCTATTTTTTCAGGTGCTAAATACCTCTGTGGCTTCACTGTGTTGGACATGCTGAGCTGGATATGTTCTTCAGGAATGTCTTTTATTAAGGATTCAGTGTCATCAACTTCCGGTTTGCTCAGTGATGTATAACAAGCCTGGTCATCCATCCCTCTATGATTAGATTTTTGGTCTGTCATTCCTCTTAAGGTTTACAACTGGTTAGTGAGTTACCCTCTTGAAATGTTTATGTAATCAATCCTTCTTTAAATGGATAACGGGTTATGATGTGGTAGTGGTTGTTTCGCTTGGCTGCTAAGGGTAGAAAGATGGCAGTAATCAAATTCCACGTTATACTCTTGCTTGTGAAGTGGTTCTTTCACATGCTGTTGAATACTTCATTAACTAGCTTTTACATAATTTCTAGGCACCACATCCTATATCAACAGTGTACCCCAAAGGCTAGTCCCTGAAACAATTTCGCTTGCTTGCTGTTTGCAGGTTCTATAGTCTGTGGTGGACACCTACTTGCCTATGATAACATTTCTTTGTGACCTCTTATTCATATGCTGAATTTGTATTTTGAGTGTTTGTCTTCACGCATCTGACATTACTATAACTTATCTGAAATAGAAATTTATGTTCAATAAACTATAAATCTATCATTTATTTATCTATTTATCTATCTATCTATCTGGTACAGATGATTGAAAATCAGCTGATCGCACATTACTGGCTTTTTTTCTGTGCAACATCATGGAACATTAGGGGTCGGGAATTTGCCCTTTCCTCAATGTAGTGTAATCCTGTTGTTGGTATATACAGTTATCAGGGGTTGTGGGATGGTTACAGACCCCCCCATGTGGGGGTGTAGAGAGGTTTCCTGCAAAAAAGTATGTTTTCTGGGGGGGGGGGTTTCGATTATTTGTATTTCCAGCAGTTTTGCTCAATGTTTCAATTTTCACTTTCTTGTGTATTAGACCATGTGTCATGCACGTGTGTGTGTGTGTGTGTGTGTGTGTGTGTGTGTGTGTGTGTGTGTGTGTGTGTGTGTGTGTATGTATGAGTGTATGTATGTATGTATGTATGTATATATATATATATATATATATATATATATATATATATATATATATATATATATATATAGATATAGATATAGAATACAGATATTTGCATGTGTGTTAACTGGGTAAGCCCACAGGATGCACACAGTCCTTTTCACAGTCCCTTTACATTAATGACTTGGGAAGTGTCTGTTTAAATGACTTGCTCAGAATCATAGCTATGTTATTAGAATTAAACAGAAGACAGCTGCAGGCTGTTGATCTAGGAGAAAACTATCTCTAAGGGACATAGAGATGGAGCCATGTCTGTGACCCAGGCCATCTACATTTAATTAGCCACCCTGTCCCTCAGGGGTCTGTTGTTTGGGAAGGAATGCATATCATTTAGCCAGCTCATCCATTCAATAGACAAGGAGGGAATTCGTACCTAGGGCTACAGTCCATGATGGAGACCAAAGACTGTATTCCCATCACAGATAGCTTGGAGAATGTACTGACAGACCTCCATGGGCAATATTTGCACTGACATAACTGTATTGCAGGCATAGGGATGGATGGAGAGTAAGGTATAAGCACAAAAGTCCTCTCACCTTGTCAGTATGGCACCACACTGAGTCATCCTGAGATAAGCTCCTCCCACTACCATGATTCTACAATGTCCCATTGCCTAATAGGGCTCCAGAGGTTGGCCAGCTGAGTGTTGTGGGGTCTCCTCAGCTGCAGAAATTCTGGAGGGAGGGACTCTGTGAAATGGCAGATGGAAGACAGTGGGTGCAAAAAAAAAAAAAAAAAACAGAAGTTTGCTGGATTAGTTGTTGGGGTAGTATTGGTGGTTGTTGTGTTATATGCTGATAATTAAAGAAAAATATCAGTTTTACAATGGAATTCATGCTTTTTATACTTTTCTTGAATGTGTGTAGCTCTTTCACCCATGTGACTGAGCAATGAAGTGTTGATGTAAAATGCTTTTATTTTTTTGCTTCTTCAATGATTTGAATTCTTTTGATGTGAACTGTGCCTCATCATTGCAACAAACTTGTTTACATTTATTGTAAACATTATTCTTATTACTGTCATTGTTTTCTTTGCATGTTGTTGTCTACAGAGAGATTATGTCACATTCACTGCATTTAGGAGCAAAAAGCCTGTGAAAAGACTCATAAAATCAGTATGAATACCTTGCCTTAAAGCAGAAGCCATCAGGTGTTTCATATGGCACCTATGAAAGTCCATTAGTACTGACAAGCTTTTTGTTTCCTTTTATGCAATGCTGTTACCAGTCTTCAATCATTTTTGATACCCCATTTCCTAAGCTTAATATGAATATATATAGCTACTGATCTGTAAAAGTGTAAACTTTTGCTCTATAGCTATTGGCTGAATATATTCTATTCCCCGTATCAGCTAAGGTCTTTTCTTTCATAGTGGCATAGCTAATATTCATTTCTGCCTGTAGAAATAGTTACAGACATCCTTCATTAGTGTTCTTAAAGTAAATGCTATTGATTAATTGATTTATTGATCGATTGCTAAGTGGAGTATCCCAGATGGCTAATTTTTATCACTAACTGGGAAAATCAGTTGTGTAAAGACCATTTTCAGTGGAGGCCCAGCAATACTAGCTCCAGAAATCAACTAATAACAAAAAATAAACAATATGAGATTAACATGTTGTAAGAACAACCAGTGAAAGGCCCAGCAAATGAGCACAGTAAATAAATTATTTATATACATAAATATGCATATAAGTAAAATATATAAATTAGATATATTGTATCAGTTAGGAAACAAGGCAAATAGTAAGAATGGAAAGGTGAATGTATATGGAGATAATAGCTGAAAGCTCTAAAGGAAAGGGCAACTAGTTGAGTATGCATATAGATTTTTAGAAATAATAAGGCCTAGAATAAGCGTAAAGAAGAAGAAAGCTGTGGGAAACAGATAAAACAGAATACAGAGCGTGTGCTAGGTAAGTGAGGAATGTGTTGTAGAAGGAAATAAGACAGACTGAATAGAGTGGCTTAGGCGGACAGTATGGTTATAGGCCACAGGAAGTAAACAAGACCAGAAGAGCCAGTAAGGTAGAAAACTCAGGCATATCAAGTATAAAATGCAGGGTTATAAAAGCAGGAAGTAATTATGACAGGTAGAGGTAGTAAGGAGGAAACCAAGAAGATAAATGGGAAATATAAAATGCTGAGATTATAAACAAAATGAAAGGAGTATTTGCTGCAAATTTAGCAACTTTTTTATAGCACCATTCAAGTTTTAATTTTTGTGAAGCCTGCAGGTTAGTGAGGATGGGACCACCATAAAGAAGTGTGAGGAGGAGATACGTAGTGGCAAGTGCAGTGTTAATTGTGTTGGTAACAACATTTTGGCTCTGTAAAGTATCCCTTGTTTTTGATGAGTTTTTCTTATGCAATTTTGTATATGCAGGTCGAATATAAAATTATCATCCACTATCACCCCTAATAATTTGCTATGAGAATTGACTTCAGTGGTTGTGTTATCAAGAGAAAGAACTTCAAACTTTGTTTTTCATGAAAGGGATTTGGGGAAAAAGTAGTAGTTTGGTATTTTTGGACTGAGCATGAGTTGTGAATTACGAAGCTATGTTTCAGTGGCTATTAAAACTTCCTGGGTAATTTTTTGGAGGTATACCATGTTGTCAGATATACAAATGAGAATCATATCACCTGTGTATTGTATTAGTGTGGCTTGTCATGTAGATGTATAGGGGGCTGTTGGTGAAAATGTTAAAGAGGAAGAGACCAAGGATAGAGCTTTGTGGTACACCAGTGGTAACTGGGAGGTAAGGGGAGAGTGTGGAGTGCCATTTTACTGACTAATACCTATTGGACAGATAGCTTTTGAACCACAGAAGGATGGGCTGAGGCAGACCTAGTGAGGACATTTGAAATAGAAGTTTGCAGTGTCAATTTGTGTCAAAGGCTTTAGACAAGTCTAGAAATAAGGAAGACACTAGTTTGCCATTATTTCTAGCTTTAGTGACAGTATCTGTATAGGTCAGAAGGGCAGTGCTAGTACTATGGGAAGAATGGAAGCCATGTTGTGTAGAGGATAGGAGTTCTTTCTGCAAGAGATAGTCCTGCAGTTGTTTTTAAATACATTTTCAAGTATTTTGGTGAGGGGAGATGATTGCTATAGGTCTAAAGTTATTAATGTCTGTTGAATTCCCTCCTTTGTATGGAGGAATAATGCGTGACTTTTTACAGAGAGAGAGGGAGGGAATGTGAGATTGCTCAATTGACCTATTTATAAGGATTGAGACAGAATAGGCAATGTTATTAGCTGCTATTTTTAGGTAGTCACTTGGAAGGTCATCAGTTGAAGAAGAGGATGGCTTAAGTTTGTTTCACTTGGAAGGTCATCAGCTGAAGAAGAGGATGGTTTAAATTTAAGTGTAGTTTTATATAGGATGTGGGCACAGGTTTGAATGAGAAAGAGGATGTGGTGATATGTGACTGTTAGACAGGGTTGGGGATAGATGTTGAGGAATCCTTGGTTCGAAATGCTATACTACCTATAAAATAAGAGTTGAACTGTATTCCAGTTTCAAGTGGTGAGTTATTGGGAGAGAGGTTTGGATTGAATTTTTGACCAGGATGTAAAATTTCCTTAATGTTGTTGTTTGTCTTTCGGCTCTTCTGGGTTAAAGGTCGCCACAGTGGAACTCCGGTCCGCTAATGATTGGCAGTTGGTTTTTATAGTGTCGAGTTGCTAGCCCGATGCCCAACCTTCAACGAAGGCACGCCCAATCAACGCATGTCTTTCGAACGCCCACTCGACCGTGGGGAGGATATGCAGACTCCTCACAGAAAGCACTCCCAACCCAAGCCGAGAATCAAACGGGAGAACCTATTGCTGTGAGGCAACAATGCTACCGCTGCACCACCATGGCTCTATGTAAAATTTCCTTAATGGATGCCCAAAATTTTTAGGGTTGTTTTTAGTATTATTCTGAAAGTTATTATAGTATTGTTTTTATAGGTTCTCTTCATTTATTTGCTTTTTAGTATTATTACAAAGCATTCTGAAGTTTTCAGGATATTGAGGTGCTTTATATTTTGCCATTCTTTCCATGCTTTTTCTCTATCCTGCATTAGCAGTCTACTCTTTTTAGATAGACAAATTGCATTATTTGTTTTTAGTCACTTCCTTCTAGAAGTGCAAGGCTATTTAGGATATTTAGAAAAGTTGTATTGAATTAATTTACAGCATCATCTAAAGGGAAGATTTTAAGAAGCTCCAATTAACAGATGATGGTGTAGTAATGAACATTTCTGAGTTAAACTTGGAAAGGTTGCATATTATTTTATAAATATGCTTTTTAACTGGATGTGTGAGAAGTCAGGTCATGCATATTGGGAGATGATCACTGAGAGAGTCTGAGATTGTTCCTGTGGTGGAGTATTTGCTAGGATCTAATACTAGGATCCAGTCTAATAAGGAATTTGATGTCTTACTATAATGTGTGGGGCTATTAATTAATTGTATGAAGCCATATATATATGTAGCAGAATATCAGCAACTCACATGTTCAGCATGCATAAAGCTTATCCGAATTAAATTGTTACAAATATAACACACTACCAAAGTCTTTTCACTGTTCTACACAGTCGTAGAACAAATAGAAATGTAGTAACTTATAGCACACACCTGCTCTATGAAGGAAGACAGTGACTGAGTGTAAAAGGAGACAACACTGATGGAAAAGTTAGCAATGCATTTTACTACAGTGGCCATCCTAAACAGCAATCAGTTTATAGTCATTGCAAAGCAATTAACAAACAGATGCCACATTAAAACATTTTTTTCTGTCATTTCCTGAGGCTAAATAACTGGCATATACAGTATAGTATACTGGTCAAGAAAAGGGGGGGGGGGCAGTGGCCAACTTAGTAACAGGTTCTTAGAGTGCATGGACTATTTCACAGAGACCTTCAATCACAGAGCAGGCATGTATTTAACTGAATAAGTTCATACACAGTAAGGTTCTTCATAATAAATGTGTTTACATTATACAATGACAAAATTCTCAGTAAACTTGTAGGAGTAGGGCCTTGTGGCAGAGCTCCTGCAGTGTCAAGGTCAGATGTAGTGACTGCAGGCTTTGAAATGAAAGAAAAAGAAAAACTCTACTAAACTGTAAAGTTATATTGTTGCAATACAGTTAGTATTTATAATAAAAAAAAGAGATGGAGGAAGGACCACAGTAAATCAGAGAAAGAGAGTACAGGGGAAGTGTAAGAGTAGTGTGATGGTAAGAAAAAGTTTATGGATGTAAGCTCAAAGTAGTTTTAGCAGGAAAAATACTGATAGACAACCACAGTAATACAGTATAAATATACACATCTGTATTGAGCAGATTGTCAGAATAAAGCACTACACTGATAAGCACAACATAAAACTATCACCTTTTTAACATTCATGGGATTAACCAGTACATCAAAACAGTGTTTTATGTATATATACCAGAACATCAGCAACTCACATTACATAGATTTGTGTTAAAGGGAAACACCCTCAGCATGCAAAAAGCTTATCCTATTTGTTTTAAATTGTTACAAATATAACACACTACCAAAGTCTTTTCACTGTTCTACACAGTCATAGAACAAATAGAAATGTAATAGCATATAGCACTTACCTGCTCTATCAAGGAAGATAGTGACTGTGTATAAGAGGAGACAGCACTGACTGGATAGTAAACAACACATTCTACTACAGTGACCATCCCAACCTCAGGTCAAATTAAACTGAGAGCAATCAATTTATAACCAGTACAAAGCAATTAACAAAGAGCTGCCAAACTAAAATGGTCTTTCTGTCATTTCCTGAGGCTAAATAACTGGCATCTGCAGTATAGTATACTAGTCAAGAAAAAGGAGAAATTGGCCAACCTAGTAAGAGGTCCTTAGAGTGCACAGACTATTTCACAGAAACTTTCAATCATAGAACAGGCATGTGTTTAACCGATTAAGTTGCTTCACAGACTGGTTATTCATGATAAATGTGTTTACATTATACAGTGACAAAATTCTCAGTAAAGTTGTTGAAGTAGCGTATTGTGGCAGATCTCCTGAAGTATCAAGGTCAGATGTAGTGACCACAGGCTATTATACAATGACAAAATTCTCAGTAAACTTTTAGGAGTAGGGTCTTGTAGCAGAGCTCCTGCAGTATCGATGTCAGATATAGTGACCACAGGCTCTACTCTATGTAGGAAGATAGTGACTGAATGTAACAGGACAACACAATTAAGCTAAGTTTCCTAATTATCCCGACACAAGCACAGTCCACCTGTGTCAGTCACATACCTACAATATCACATTTTAGCCTTTAAAAGTTCATTCATCATTATTCTTCTCTGTCATGAATGCTACATTTTGGTAGCACTTCATTGGAGTACTTACTTAAGTCTTGAGTCCCTAAGATCATAAAACTTAATTGAAGTACCTAGTCTCTTGTTTGTTACCAAAATATCAGGTGCAATCATAATTTTGGAAATCACTGTTATATTCAACCAAAGCTTGATGTATATTCAATTGTTATGATTTTTGAGGTGAGCTTCCATTTCTATTTGTTTTAAATACTTGTGCCAGGTTAATTTGGCAATAATCCATGACTGGGTGGAGATAATGCAGTATTTACCCCCAGTTGGCATGGTTTGATCAAGAGGGTGAAGTGTCACTGTTTAAACAGACTTTAGTGGTCTTTTGTCAGTTTCTTGTAGCCTGGGGCATTGAAGATATGTACTGCACATGCAGAGAACATTGTTGTATAATGTATTTTGTTGTGTTAAGTTAATCAGACTGGAGATACTGAGAGTCAGGTTTTCTTTTTAATAACATATTCTGCTCTACTGAGTAGTTTACTTACCTGACAAAGCTGTTTTTTTTTCTCCAGAGTTTAATTTCTTCACTTAGCAATGCAGAGAAAGTGGAGTTCTTCCTGTGGGGAACCCAAATTGTAAACAGCTTTCAAGGCATGGTTGGAGAAAGAGACACCTCACACAAGGCAATTTACAGCTCTGCTGAATTATAAGAGTGAAACAATATAAAATACTTGCTACTTATTTATGCATCCTTTATTTCTCCTTTCATGCTAACTGGATGTAAGGCAGCCTTCCCTGAAGAAATGGAAGTATCTTAGTATGGTCCCACAGTAAAAGAAAGTTAGTCACTGTAACTCTACTTGCAAATGATAGTGTTACACTATTTAAAAGTGCTCAGCGCTATACCTTCAGCAGTTGTTTCCTGAACTAGGGCTTAGGTTGCTGGAAGAGTAAGGAGTAGCCTACTATAGTCCCACTATCAAAGAAAGCTGATCACCAGAAGGTTTCACCTTGTAAATGCTCCTAAATTATGTATTTAATAATGCTGTCTTTTTCCCTCCCTCCCTCCCTCTGTTAGAGGTTTTGATCAGGAATAACCTCTCTTGATCTTAGAGTAAAAGAAAGAAAGAAAGATGGTATTGACTATTAATGTTGCTTTTTCCAAACTCAAAATCCCCACCATTGCCAGTTTGCATAATCTAGCATACGTTTGTTTGCATTATATGCAAGTGTGAACCTGTCTGAGAAACAAGAGGCAACTTACCTTTTTCTTTGTAATATTTTATACTTGTTCCTTCTCTTACTGCTTAATCACCTATTACAGCTATTGTGGGAGGGAGGATTACTAATGCACTTGTACAAATACATTCAGGGGGAATTTTGTCCATTTCTGTGAGTGAAAAAATGCAATTACTGTACCACAAAAAAAATGCATCATGGAAAATCAATGACAGCTGAAATCTACACTGGCCTCAAGGAATTTGGGGTTGGAATGTGGTCTAGTTTAACTCTTGCCTTTATACCTCTTAACTACAGCTTGCTTTCTTCCTGTATCACATGCACACAATTAAATGTTTTCTTTCCTTCAAGTGTCAGACTTTCCTTTTGGAGGGTTGGGAGGGTGGCCTAATGGTTAAGGTGTTTGCCTTACAAACCCAAGTTGCAGGGTTTGAGTCTCACAAGGGATAATTGGCTAGGCTTAAAATGGCTCTCAAGGGCAGTTAGCTTAGTACTAATCTATGAACCTATAACTTCTTCCAGGTTGCAGGCCTTTATTAACACTTTTAACATACACAGTGACATTTATGTACATACATTTTTGTACTCTTGCACATCTTCAGATTAGTCTTGCCACTTCTGGAGCAAGCTACATTTTTTTCTGTCAGTTTGTTTCATACAGTACATTTTCCCATATTAAATCATAATTTTCATTTTCAGTCTAGCTCCATTCTGACTGACCCTTCTTTACTTCCCATATCCACCAGTCTACATGCTGTGGATCACGTTCTTCATTCTACACTCTGTTTTTGCTATTCATTCTCTTCTCATCATTTCCACTTATATTCTCTTTCAGTTTTACCCTGTTTATGACATCTTCTACAGCCTTTTTGCTTAAGCCAGTACATATCAGCCTTACAACATGATATTCTGCCACATTGAATATATGCTTAATTCTAAGGAGATTTTCTATGAATTATGTTACTGGCACCCTCTTTTCTGTCATCTTTGGCTTCTACTTCCACTTATACTACTAAATTTACTGCTTGATCAAGTGTCATGTTTTCCTTACAGGACTTTTTCCTCTGTCTGTTTTGTGACATATGCCAAACATACCACTATTTCTTAGTATTTCTGCCAGCCTTCTATATTTCATACCTTATTTATTTCCTAGTATAAAATGTTTAATATTATTAAATTATCAAGTGTTTTGGGTTAAGTTAGTTCATTAATTATTTTTTTAGTCTTTGAATGATTCTTCACGTGGTTTAGCTAGTATTGTTAAACCATGTAAGTAGCATTCACACACGTGCGCACACACACACACACACACACACACACACATATATATATATATATATATATATATATATATATAAATAACTTTCTTGGGTGGCGTAAGCTATGGTACCTTGCCGGCTAGGCTTACGTAGTCCCTTGGGCTGATAGCCTAGTACCTACCTATGAACCTATATATAAATATATATATATATATATATATATATATAAACTATATATTTGTATCCCTTATGTTTAGCATTGCTAAAACTCTGTTGTAATCTTGAACTGACTATGCAAATTTGTCAGTACGAAATGGAAAGTTGTTTGTCTGACAGTTTAAAAAATCAGGAGGTATGTAATTTGAACTGTATTTGCAGTAAGTGCTGCTGACTTTTTAATGCAGCATGGGCAGCTGTCATTCTAAAATCCATCCTGTGTGGCTCTTTTATGGATGTCTTGTGCTTGTAGCATGAATTGGGCTTTTTTTTTCCTGCAGCTACTCAAGAATTGTAGTGATTGAGTAAAGAACTGGTTATCTAGTACACCTAATGGCAAACTGTTTAATGCCAGATTCACGGAAAGGCACTTGTCTTGATTTTTTTTTTATGAGTCAGAAGTTCCCTACCATGACTTGCATTAACAGTAAGTGCATCTGCCTCTTACTGTAGTGGGGGCAGCTGTCACTTTAGCTCTCTTCTTATACAGCTGTTTTTATGGCTGTCTTGTACAGTGTGATGATAACAAAGCAGAGAGAATGTATATACTGTGTCTATGTAAACTAGCCATTGTCATTTTAAGGCTAATGAATGGTGTTGCCATTTTAAGAATGTACATACCCAATAATGCATTGCTGTTCCAAAACTGTAGTCAGTTTGTGCAAGATAGTTGAAGTATTAATATTGTTTCTGATAAGCTGCCATGTTGACTAAACTATGGTATATTGTGACATGCCTACTGCATGAACAAATATTAAGTGGGCAGCCATTTGTGCATGCTTTGACTTACAGTAAGTCAGTAATTAGGAATTGGGATCTTTGCACCTGCTCATGAAACAAAGTGAATTATTAATAAATTGTCTAACTGAGCTGTTAGCAAAAGGACTGATGTCATCTTCAACTGTCTCATGTTTTATTTTGTTTTCCTTTTTAAAGAAAAGAATTATCTACTGTGCCATTTTAGAATGCAGTTGCTGTGGTTGTTTCATGGCTGACTTATGCATCCATTGGGAATTGGACTCTTTTTTTACCTCTAGTTGCTCACATGGAGCAGACTGTGCTTAGTATGTCAAGATGCAGCAATTCAAGATGCAGCAATGCAATGTGATATGTCTTTTATCTGTTAAGCATTTCTGGCCATGGTCTTTAGCTATGTTACGTTAAATAAATCAGATAAGAGATGTGGAAGATATTAAAAATGTAACTACTGTACCAAGCTATATTTATGGATGGTTGGATAAAAATGCTGGTTTAGATTCTGTTTGTAATACATTTCAGTATAAACAATGAAAAATATGCTTGATGTTTTACTTATAGATTCTTGTTTAATCTGTTGAATACTATAATTTACAATATCTGAGTACAGTAACTTCTTTTTTCATTGATTTGGCTCACTATACACTGTGGTATAGCAGTTTTTAATATTTGCCTTTCAATATTAACTTGCATATCTATGTACAATTTGTGGTATAGGTCTGCAATCATTTATTGATAAAAAATAATATTTAGATAACTATTCAAACAAAATGATGTCTAGGTGAACAATTTATTATATGTATCTGTTAAATGATGCTGCTGATCTGTATCAAGCTATTCAAAATAGATTTGTCAAATGGGATTACATTCAAACCTTAGAAGAAATAGCTGTTGTGCTTGAGAAGGAGACTGACAAGTAGGAGACCCGTGATAATTGTTTAATGATTAATGATTAATGGCTGAGCCTATGTGATTAAATAACAGTACATAAACAATATCTAGTTGCTGGTCCTTTGCAGAAGATAGTGGGATTCCACAAAATATGGACTATGGCAAACAGGTAGCCTTAGTGAGGAATGAAGTGGTGATTTGAAAATAAATAGCTCTGATGGTGGACTAAATGACCTGGTAGATACTAACACCATATCTGAATGATATGTACATTTTGTCCATATAAGTGTGTTACTGATCACATAGAAAATAGGTGAAACGTATGAAGAAAGACAATCTGATAGAATATATAATATGGGTGAGATGTGTAAACCCCTGAATTTCTTTAATCTTGTATGCAATCTATATCAGACCTGGCTAAAGATGAAGTTTTAAATAAATCCACACTGAATACAGAAAATTCCAGTTTTGATTTTGTGCCACTTAGGATGAACAGAATTACCCTGATGCAACCAGATGTTGTGTTTTTGATGATTTCTTTCTGAGAGAATTTAATGGCCTCATTTGTAAACTAATAAAAATGCAAACTCAAGTAATTACTTTACCAGGATATAAGGCTCAAGACATGGTCGAAAAATGTTTCACTCAGAATGATGCCGTACTTTAATTTTAAGTCATATGATACACATTGTCAGTATTGCAGTAGACTTGGTGTTGTGGCTGGTTTCCAGGGGAAATTAAACTATTATGTGAGATGTTCTTCCAAATTAAATTTTGGAGAATTTATAATAAGTTTCTTATTGACTAGATTTATTTGGTCAAGAAAGCATCACTGCTAGAATTTGAAGATGCAAATGATTCAGCACTCTGGTTACAGAAGGAATATTTATATGCCCACTGTGGTCTCCATTTGTTCCAAGCAGCAACCATACTTTAATTAGATACATTATTTAGCTTTGTTTTTGATTTTATAATATTTATTTAAGAAGGAGTGCTCTAAAAAGATGACATTGTCAAAATAATCTGTAGCACTGGAAGATATTTAAGGCAGAGATGGAGATTTCATATTTTCTAGTTCAGAAAATGAGATGCAATATATCTGTTATTACTAAAACCTGGTTTACAGTACATTGGGGAAGAAGGACTGGATTGCTATACATCTGGTCATGGCTGTTGTTATGAAAGAGTTAGGGATGGCATGATAGCATTAGAACTGATGTTTTTAAATATTTAAAAAAATGTCCATTTTTGTTCAATTGTTCAGATAATACTACCCTCAATATGTTGTTAGCCAAACTTCATCTGGGGCAAGACCCTTTTTATATTCATGCCTTTTATAAGCTTCATATAAATACCTTCCAAAGATATCTAAGAGTATCTTAATTACCTTTGTATTACCTAGCAAAGAACATTTGTAATCATATAAATCAGAATATGACCAAGATTTGGTGAGATTTGCTGTATAATATTGCCTCCTTTCCTTTCATGCACTTTTCAAAAACACTTTTATTGAATTAGATTATAAAATCTACTACTTACTATAGAAGCATTCTAGACATAATTTACCTGAGCTCTGATCTGAAATAGCATAAATATAACATCAAACATCCATTTATTAGCATTGACCACTGTAATCGGTACAGAATTTTGTATGGCCTTATTGTATAGCATAAGACAAGATAAAAAAATAAAGGTCTGGGTGCAGATTAGAAGAGATTACTCAGTGACTCATGATGTTATCAGCTTGGAATTAAAAAAAAAATTTAGTATTACAAGCTGCAAGGAACACTGGCCAAATATGCAAGCAAAAATCAAAAGCCTGAAAACTTCAAAAACAGTGAGCAAGAATAAAATTGTTTTTGAGCAACTGAGTTTAAAAGTAAATAAGTAAATACTTTGAAAGTATAAAAGGGTGAATAACATTCAGTAGGTTATACTATATAAATATGTGCAGAAAGAACTTATGTGGTGTTTAAGAGACTAGCAGTGAAAGAAAATAGTAATTTAACCTGACCTTATGTGAAGGATAGCAAGACATTATTTTCAGGTGTACACATGTATATATGCGTATGTTGGCGGATGATCCTTAGGGAATACTACAGTTACTTTTACTCTTTATGGAGATCTTTTTTCTTTCATTCTGAAAGATTTTTCTAATTAAGATTGTGGAAAGTATTATATATGTTTATGCAAGCTCCAAAAAAAAAAAAACTTCATTATGCAAAAAGTCAAGTTACTTAACTATTTTTCTTTCTGTAGAAATAATTGAATGACAAAATATGAACTTGAAGGAATTAAGAGGGCACAGTGCAGGTAGATGCCCCTTTGTTGGGCCTGCATAACTCCGACCCTAAAGAAAGGGATAATACTGACTGAATGGAGCAATAAATGTAGTAATTCCAATGTATAAAGGTAAAGGTAGTCATTTATAATCAAAGAAATTAGCTGTCTGAAATGGAAAATATTTTGGAGTTTTATGGCCCCAGTGGTTCAACTTGAGTATATTGCATGATTACAAACCAGACAGATAAAGCAACACCTATAATTTATCATTTATAAAGAATGCCCTGTTTGATAGAATTGTGTAAAGTTAAATAAAGAAAATCCCCTAGTTTGATTGGCATACATTTCCATTTTTTCTGTGTTTTTCATTTTGTATAAAGTTTAAATAAGGTGAAACAGTGAACATGTTTTCATGGGAAAGCAAATGCTGTTTTCTGAATAAAACGATATAGATTGTTTTCAACAAGCAAGCATGTTTATGCATTCAGGATTTTGCCTGACAAATCCTAAAAATGAAGCAATATAGATAGTTTCCAAGCAAGCAAGAAAGCATGCTTTCATATCCTGAATTTGCCTGAAAAATTTCTAAAACATGTTTCAGTTTAGTATTATATCCTGAACCTTGCCTAAAAAAGATCCTGTCTACTTATCCAAATCTGTACCAAGAAGAGGACAAACTGACCCAGCAAAATACTATAAAAAGTACAGTCAAATTTCAGTTAGTTTTAACTCTAGTTGGTCACTTCCATCTGCAGCTTAAGTTGTATGCTGGTTGAGGGCACAGCCTGTAGTAGCATCAGTGTACCTAAGACAAGATAAAGGCCATTTAGATCCATGAGCAATTGAGTTGTAAATGCCTTGGATTTTTTTACCTGTATAAACAACGAAGATGTGTTTGCAAGATAAGCATCCTTACATGAACAATGCAGTGGACATCTATCAGGGATGTTATATACAATTACGGAAGGGTGCATATTGTGAAGCTGTGCAAACTGATTTGCCTGAATATGAGTGTAATCTCAGCAGAGGTCTCCAACAAGTGGGACATAGTTACAGGCTCATGGACAACAGTAAAAGAAGCACACACAATCATGGACAGTATCAGAATAATACAAGTAATCCCATGCCTCTGACATAACATATGTGATTCTGAGTGATCAGAGATGATTTTACATAAACACACTTGTACAACTATTATGACATGTCAGCAATCTATGAGGGTAATCAAGCATACCATCCTAACACTGTAACATCTGCTGGACATGTTAGGAGGGACACTGCTATACCTGTATGTGACATTATGATCAGTACAAGCTAGTTAACTGGTGTGTATGACATGTATATATGGCACAATCCACACTATCACAAATGTAACCCATGCCATCAATGTTGTTAAACAGCTATGTATGTACTATGTGGATTACTGGAACAGGTATCACACATCCATCTGGTGTAACACCTTGATGGGGGTTCTGCAGCATCAGACAGTAATGTTTATGCAACAAAAATAATACCCTGATATGGCCAATAAGATGTGTGACAGTTCACTGTGGCAAAGGTGGAACACTTCAGTTACACATCACTGGAAGATGTGTAGGGAAGTACATGAAGAAAGGTGCATTGTACTCAGTTATTGATGTGATGAAGCCTGTGAACTATGGAGGTATGATGGCCCTTGATGTGGATGTCCTTCACTTACTCAGTAGTTGTGTTATGTACAAGGCAGTAGTCACCACCGTGGCCACATGTTGGTGGACATTCCACATACCATCTACCCAAGGACACAGGTCACCAGGTCACTGGTGATCTGTTTAGTGGGTATGATGTCTACATTATTCTTGGGATGTGCATTTATTTTCATGATGTAACAAATGCCCTCTTGTTTTTTTTAATCTCAAGTGTTGTCATGGCTGTAGCAGCAATCTTTGGTGTGTGTTGATACTGTCTGTATTATACTAATCTCACACTTGAAGTCAATGATTGCCTGCAATCTTTAGTCCTTCAGACAACTGTTTGGACATAGGATGTCTATGTCATTTGTGACATCTGTGACAGGAAAGGGCCTAGCGGACAATCTTGATGTATGGACCTGATCACTGGAACTGAGATATAGGTCACTTCACACATTTCAACATATTTAGATGCCACGTATGTGATGCACTGGTCTACTCATTTGGTGATATAGCTGTTTATGGCCACATCTGACAGTGCTGATTGAATATATCAGTGTGGATTTGTGTCAAATGCCTTGGCCTGGTTAAGTTGAACTGGGTGATAGTGTTATCATCATGCATGCCCATGATGATCTCAGTGACCTCTTTGAGGACATCTATCAGATGTAGCAGACATGATGTGGCATTAACAACTCACACAGGTCCATTGCACACAGCTGGGATATTACTAGTGTCCATTTAGAAAATCTCCATGATGACATGTTGGTCTACTTCACAGATGAGGAGAGTCAGGATATTTCTATACAAGTATACATCAGGTGCTGTCCCCCCCAAACTCAGATGGATGCATGTTGATGTACACCCTTCTACAAGAACATAGTCCATATGGAGGGTGTGTTGAAGTGTGTATTCTAACATGTCAGGAAGGTGTATGTGCTGAGTCATGCCATAGGTGATCTGTGATGTTGTCACAGCCCATTGATTCTGTGTGATATGCCTGGATGAAGGTAAGACAGTGCACACTACCTGTCTTGATCTGTCCAGGCTAGGGTTCTGACACAATCCCCCACTCAGGTATCATGGAGAAACTCTCCCAGCTGGGAATTAACCCATACATCACTAGATGGGTAACCAATTGGCTCACTGACAGAACACATACTATGAAAATTGGTGAATCAACCTGTACCAGTACAGCTGGCCACCACTGGAGTACCCCAGGGATCTGTGCTTGGCCCTTTACTGTTTGCAATTTATTTCTTGACAGTTCAGGTTAAAGAATATGGCCTTTGGCTTACCAGATTTGCTGATTATTGCATATTGGGTGCAATCATTGAGTCCACCAATAATGATGTACTACAGGAAGGGCTAACACAGACAAATGATTGGTGACAAAGCCACATGGTCTACAAATAAATGCAAAAATGTGTCTTTATTTTGGCCTTCTACAAATGGGAATTCCCTGCTAATTACATGATTGACAACACACCCCCTATGCTGAAACACAGGGGTGCAAGACCTGGGAACACACATAGATAGCAATCTGAACTTCGACCAGAAAGTGTCCACAGTGGTATGGAAAGGTTATGTTGTGCACATCGCAAATCACACCATTGGATTCAGATCTGAGGATTATATAACAGCATTGTACTCGAACCTTATCAGAAAACTAATAGAATATAATGCTCCCTTTTACATGTACCTCACCAGACACCTGCAGCAGCTGGAAAGACCACAGGGGTCTCTCACCAAGATAACACTGGGCCTACAAACCATGCTATGACATATATGGATAGACCCAAAGCCATGTCACTGTAATCTGTATTGTACAGGATAAGGTGACTTCTGCCAGTCTCTGACCTTGCCCTGGTGGAAATAGTGCACATCCACAAATCAGACATAACTGATGACATCAGCAGCATCTGCTGAGGAGAATGTGTTAATAGCAGTGTCCCACATGCTGGTTTAAAAGGCTCTCTCTAATGTCAAGCAAGTGCACGCACACACACACACACACACACACACACACACACACACACACACACACACACACACACACACACACACACACACACACACACACACACACACACACACACCAGTTGACTGCAGTGAGAAAAGAACCCCTACCTAAGTACTGACTACAGAACTCTGTATTTAAGAAAAGTATCACACCTCAAGTCTGACTTGGAGAATCTCAGACAACACTTTATAGGTGATGTGCTTGGATGATGCAGTGGTGCAGCAGTAGCATTGTCACCTCACAGCAAGTGGTTCTCCGGTTCGACTCTCAGCTGGAGTGCCTTCTGTGCAGAGTCTGCATGTCCTCCCTGTGTTCGCGTGGGTTTCCTCCAGGTGCTCTGGCTTCCTCCCACATTACAAACACATGCGTCTGGAGCATTTCTCCACAGGCCTCTGCTGAAAACTGGCTTTGTTCCAAGTCGGACTTTCCCGGTAAACAAATGTTAAAAAAAAAAAAAAATTAAATTACATCAGCAGTGTCTACTGAGCATACCTCTTAACTGTACAGATTTTCACAGAATGTCCAGATTTTTGTCTCACATTTTTGGTGTGTTCCTCCTAAAATCTGTACCTTTCTGGCAAATAGCTGAGGATTGAAATCATTAAATAATGACAAACATTTGAGTTTAAAACTCCACATCCTTCAGAAAATTCATGCTAATGAAAAACCTATTATTCTATCAACTTTCTAAGTTTGTAAGATCAATATTTAAAATCTGTCCCTATTTGTCTCCCCATCATTTTAGGCTTTGTCCCGATTCTTTGCTGTGAGATGTTGAGAGGTATGCTGCTAAGGAGACTATAGTAATAGCAGTCTGCCACATGCTGGTGTAAAAGGCTCTCGCTAATGTCAAGCAAGTACACAATCACATACACACACACACCCCAGATGACTGCAGTGAGAACAGAACTACTACCTATCTAAATACACCAGCTGCAGAACTCTATATTTAAGGCAAGCACCACAGCTCAAGTCTGACTTGGAGAGTCTCAGACAACACTTTATAGGTGATGATATCAGCAGTGTCTGCAGAAGATAATATGGTAATAGCATTGTCCCACATGCTGGTGTAAAAGGCTCTCTCTAATGTTAAGTAAGTACACAAACACACACACACCCCAGTTGAGTGCAGTAAAAACAGAACCCCTACCTAAATACGCCAGCTATAGAACTATGTATTTAAGCAAGTTCCACAGCTCAAGTCTGCCTAGGAGAGTCTCAGACAACACTTTATAGGTGATGATATCAGCAGTGTCTGCTGAGAATAATATTTTAGTAGCACATGCTGGTATAGAAGGCTTTCTCTAATGTCAAGCAAAAGCACAAACACATACACACATCCCAGTTGACTGCAGTGAGAACAGAACCCCTACCTATCTAAGTACACTGACTACAGAACTCTGTATTTTAGGCAAGCTCCACAGCTGAAGTGTGACTTGAAGTTTCTCAGGCAACATTTGATAGGTGATGAGATTAGCAGTGTCTTGTGAGGAAAATGTGGTAATAGCAGTGTCCCACATGCTGGTGTAAAAGGCTCTCTCTAATATCAAGCAAGTACATACACACACACACACACACACACACACACACACACACACACACACACACACACACACACACAAACACACACGCTCACACACACACACATACGCACACACTAGTTAACTGCAGTGAGAACAGAACCCCCTACCTATCTAAGTACACAAACTACAGAGCTCAGTTTTTTATTCAAGTGCAATGGCACAAGTCTGATTTTTACATGGCACAAGTCTGACTTTTACAAAGTTGCAAGAGAACTTGTAGTGGCTCAGTATGTTATGTAAGTGCCATGGCACAAGTCTGAAGACTCTGGGAGGCATGTATGAAATGGATATGTAGGCACAAGTGTCAAAATACTGTCATTGGAGTGGTAATTGTAGGATGTACACTAATGTTCTTCTAGCTAGATATACACACACACACACACACACACACACACACACACACACACACACACACACCAGATGACTGCAGTGAGAACAGAACCCCCTACTTATCTAAGTACACAGACTACAGAGCTCAGTACTTAATGCAAGCATCATGACAAAAGTCTGACGTTTACAAGACTGCAGGACATCTTATGGTGGATAACATTAGCAGTGGATGTTGGACAGAAAATGTTCTGAGGCCTGCATGAAATGGATGTGTAGACATGTTCAACTGTGAAAATAGTTCTAGTTCTGTATTTTATCAGATTGATATGCATTGCATATCACACAGCATTCATTATTACTTTATATAGTGCAGTTCATATATTTCTGAACATGTACTGAGAGACTAGGGTTGCAGCTTATTGGGGGAGGTAACACATGGCTGACATATAGTTTCATGGCATGAACAGTAAATTGACATTAAACAGCACTAATACATGCTAATATTTACTTTGTATAGCACAATGGTGAGCAGCAAATTTGTCAATAGCAGGCAAAGTGTTTGCGCATGCGAGATACACATTTCCATTACTTTCCTTGTTTGCACCTATTTAAGTAATGCACAAACACATGGCTTACTGCTAAAATTCTGAGAGTTAGTATTGGGTATATGGAACACACCTGCTGCTTAGCTGACATTACATTTTGAGCTCAGATGATATTGGGTTCCAATCCAAGTGTATCTAATACTTTTAAATAAATAGTGGTAATGCAATGACATTTTTCATTATAGTACATTCAGCATGTGTTACTGTGTGTTGACCTAGCACAGTGGGGTTAAGTGGCACTGCATGGAGGTAACCACAACATTGTACATCCACTTGCCATCGCTTAGCATTGGTGCATGATGCCAAACTCTGCACAATTATAGAGGCCAAAAAGTAAGGGGATCTGTTGCTTTTTTGGAACTTGTGTGTGTTGTGTGTGATTAATCCAAAAGAAGGGGAAAGACTGCCCAATTTGACAACTGTGAACTAAAACAAAGGGCAAACTAGGACAACCACAAGAGAGTCAAAGGCAGCTTATTCCCCACAGGGGACTCATTATAATAAACACTAAAGCACATAAATGCATTAATGAAACACCGTGTTTTCATCACGAAGGACTTCTTCAGATGTGACATCAGCCTGGTTTGCCCTTTGTGTTGTGTGTGATTCTATTTATTGACCATATTATTGCTGTTAAAATTGGGTAGATAGGAAACTGGTGAAATCGGGAGCAAGCAAATGGAAGGACAAAGTGAAAGCAATATAGGAATGTAGGAAAGAATCATAGCCATATGTGCAGAACCATATGTGCAGAATATTAACTGAATTTAGACTGTCACCTCCAGAAAGAGGAGTGACAACAAAGTAATCATGTTGTATTATATCCAACTGGACCAAATCAAGTGTATCAAGAAGACATGTGTGTGTGAGATGGAGAGCTATGTGTGAGAAGATATTTTTTTTTGTGGGACAGGTGCCCATTTTTTTATTCAGTAAGAGAGGAATGCTGGGTAAGGGAAGTTGGTATTTCTGGGTCAGGTAATTTGGCTAGGTGAGGAAGCAAATGAAAACAATCAAGACAAACAAGACAAGACACAGGGACAGTGGGGGACACAAAAAGTTGGGGGATACCATGATTGGGGTGAGGGGGGGGCAACTCAGGCTCATGCTCATCAATCATGGAGACAGTGAGAATCTAGTCCTCACCCACTGGACTGTCATGACTGCCACCTTACTCTTTATGATGTATTCTCCTATGGGCCATGATGGAGACCAGCCTCTCCATCTGGCATAGGTGTACACTAATGGTGAGGTGCACAACCTTATGCACCAACCCTGGCATCTCCTGCTGGGTAATGAAATCCCCACCTCTGCCACTACTCCTGGAAGGTACCACAGCACCAGCTGACAGGGCAGTATCACCTGAGGGCACAGACAGTGCAGGGGTAGCAGAGGCAGTGCTGCCAGGTTGTGTCCCAGATGTACTGGACATTGATGCTGGAGCCGGTGGAGCAGGAGCAGACAATTCCACTGGGGCTGGCCTACTTCACGGTGCTGTGAAGCATTTAGTTTTTTGTTAAAGATGAATGACATAGAAACATTTTGATGACACAATAGAAAATAAAAAAAGAGATAAAGGTTGGGATGAGAGAAAAAAAGAGATACAATTAGTAATATCATATGTGATATGCAATGAATTATCACAATTATACAACTATTTTATCTGAAGTATTATGATTACGTATACATCCTAACAACTACAAACTATAACTACAGATTACTCAAAGTAATCCTTGAAATTTGCATATATTGCGCATATGCTTGGTCCAGTTATACAGATTACAGCTAACAGCAGTGCAGTTATGCCACTTGTATAGAGTTTAATTTATGTAATATTATTAAGGAAATGCACTATTGTATAGTTGTTATTCATGGTATTTGAACCCACAACCTCTGACTTCAGTCTTACACTTGACTCCTAGAGTTGCTTTGTTCTACATACTAATGCATGCATACCTGCTTTTACAGTTAGGATATGCATACTCAGTTTGTCACTACTGTATAGAAAAAACAAATATTGTTAACTTTTAAAGCTGCAACAATACTTCTATTGTGCTGCATACATACCACTTGCTTCCCTCAATCTCTCCAGTCAATCAGCATGAGCCTGGCAGTTAAACTCTATGTCAGCATTAGCTGTGGAAAGAACAGAAAATAACAAAAGAGCATTATGCATACCAGTCTTGTCTATATTTAGCTTTCTATGTATTAAGACTACTCTTTTATTAGCATACTTACATAGCTGTGGGATGTCACCAGTTTGAAACTCAGTCAACCACTGGTTGAGTGTATTCCTCTTGTGCCTTTGTAGGTCACTGAAATGGTGCCTATACTGTTCTTCAGTGTGTGGGATGTCAGTCACACTGGATACAGCCTTACTCAATCTAGTCCAAGCCTTAGACTTGTACTGGGAGCCAGAATAGTTCCCTCTGCAGGAGCCTTTGGCTGTGGCGCATTACCAGGAGTCCAGTAAATATCCCGGACTCCTGAACACTCCACCTCTGCATCCTAAACTGAGCAGCTGACCCCTCTAATGCCAGACTTGTCTAATACCAGAACGAGAGCAATGGCAACTAATGATTTCCTACCAATTCCTGTTATCATGTTTACTGATATGCACAAACATAAGCAATGTTGCCTACCACGTTTGTGAGATGCTAAGTGGATAGCAGCAGTGCCAAGCAGGAAGGAAATAAATATTTTAAATTGGAAGGTTAATCTGATGCTTGACCTTAGTTTGAAGGGTGTCTGCTGCTGTAGCTTGGAAATATATTCTGAACATTGGAAAGTAGCTGTTAGGTGAGTTAAGTTTGCAGACATGCACTGGATGCATACATTTCATGACCTGACACGTTTTGTTTTGGCTTTATACACTGATAAAATTGATTTTTACATTGTGGGATTCAAACCTAGGTATATAAGACAAAACATTTTCTTCGACAAAACATTTTCTTCCATATCATTGCTGGAGCCTTCCTGTGTCCTGACAGAGTGCTCTTCAAACTATCTGGAGATATACAAAGCTGAGTATATTTTTCTGGCACTTCAGAGTTGTGTACTGGTAATTGTTGTTTGGCTAATTTTATATCATTGCTGGCTGACTTCAGAGTTGTGCACTGTTATTTTTGCTTCACTGTTTAGTTTTTCAGATCTCTGCTGAAGGTGTTGCTTTTCCCATGCCCACCCTCCCTATTCCTGTGTTGTTGTTTAAATTTGGAGGCTTTTGCAGTTGCCCACCCCCACTGTAGATTTGATCTGGGACACTCCCCCCAGTCCCATCTCTTTACCTCATTCTACCTAATAGTCTCCTTCTGCACTTGTTTTTAGTCATTTTTAATTTAATTGTATTTTTTAAACTGTTTGGTCTAAAATTGCTACATACTCAAATGTGCTAGCTTGCACTGCATTTGAATTGTTTTACTGCTGTTTTAGCTACCTTTCTGTATATATATATATATATATATATACCTTTCCTTTAACTAGTGTAGTCCAGATTCAGATTTGCTGTATCCAGGACTGTATGTAAGCTTCTGAGCCCCCCCAAGCTTTCTGTGTTGGAGGGAAGCCTTCTAGCTTATCAGTGGGAGTGGTAAGCACTAGGTAACCTATCTGCCACATAAGGAGTGGTTCTGGCCCAGAAATTGTAGTTATTGGCCGTTTGGGCAGTTTTTCCATCTCTCTCAACTTTCTGATTTAAAAGCCTGCATTTGCACTTGTTTCCCCCTTTCCTGTAACTAGTTTAGTCCAGATACAGATTCTTAGTTTTAGCACTTGAATTTGCTTATTTGTGATCAGCACTTGTTCAGAACTTGTAAGCACTAAATAACCTACTAATTACTACACTCAGCCTTCCTCATTACCTAGAGGAAAACAGTTTTGGTACTTACTTTCCTCGCTTGCTTAGAGAAAAATAGCTCTTGTACTCACTTTCCTCACTTATCTAGAGGAAAATAGTTTTTTATTCAGGCATGTCCAAGGGTCAGCTCCCAGTGTTCTTTCCTGTCTATCTGATGAATCTGGGCATCTTGGGGCAATGTAGAAATTGCCTCATGTATACAGACAACCCTCTCCTCCTACCACCCAACACTACAACCTGTGAGAGATGCACTTATCTAGCCAAACTGGAGGTAAAGCTCTCTCCAATCAAGACTGAACTTGACAGTCAAGAGGAGAAGGTAAACACTTGCACCACACATCACATAGTCTCACTAAATCTACACCACCAAAATCCACACATAGAAACACAAAACATTCACGGAGGCTCTCAATAATAATTTGCTCAAGCAACAGAGACCTCCAAAGCAGAAATGCAAGCAACCTCCACCCCCCAACACAACCCAAATGACACACAGCCCACAGACTCAGTGTTCCACTCAACCACAGCCAATAAGGCAAAACAATGTACCCAACACACTAGTCATAGGTGACTCTATAGTCAGGCACACTGATGTCCCACTCACAAGGCTAAACAAGGAGAAGGTTACTGTCAACTGCCTGTCGGGTGCCAGGATCCACCACATAACACACACACTCAGGTCACTTCACAACAAGTACAAATATGACGCTGTCATTGTCCATGTTGGTGTGAGCGACCTGAGATGTACCTCCCTAGACTACATGAAAAGAGACATGGAAGAGCTCTCTGATCTTGTAGCCCAGGCAGGTATGACCCTAGCCCTGAGTAGCATTCTGCCATCACCCAGAATGATGCCACAGTACAAGGACAAAATGATTGACTTCAACAATTGGCTAAGCTTCTAGTGCCATTCTAAAGGGATCCAATATCTGTCTGCCTGGGATGACATGGTAGACAGACCACTATGCTTTGCCAGAGATGGCCTGCACCTGTCACCCCTGGGAATCCGGATACTGGCTAAGGTTCTTGCTGCCCCTATAGTGCCTTTTTTAGGCAAGGTTCAAACGACAAATTCACCACTGTAACAGGAACAGGCAAGCAAAAACTGAGGGTGATGCTACTCAATGCTAGAAGTCTAAATCTCAAAATGCACTTACTCAAGGCACTCCTTAAAATGGAGAACATCGATATCTGTGCAGTGACTGAGACCTGGTTCAAGGCTCCAGAAAGCACCCCTGCACTACCAGGCTATAACTCATACCACACTTTTCGGCCATGTAACCTGGACCGGAACACCAAAGGCAGAGGTGTGTCTATATTCATTAAGGATATCCACACCTCCAGGCTAGTTGCTCAGCATAATGCAGCCGAGGTTATCCAAGTGCAACTAACTCTGGGAAAAACTGCAATCCAAATTGTAGCTTGCTACAGATCACCCACCATGCCCCAGGTTTCCCACTCCTCTTTTCTTGATGTACTGGAAAATATTAGGGTTCAGCCAAACACCCTAATAATGGGTGATTTCAACTACCCCAACTTATCCACACCCCCACCAGAGGCAGCAATATCCTAGATCTAGTCATTACCAACATGAGTGACCAGTGTTCCACACCTGAAGTCAATGGCTCATTGGTCCGATCCGACTATAAGCTAATTACCCAAGATATCCACATCCTGCCCCCACCCCCCATTAAAGAAACCATGGTAAAAAATTTCTCCAAAGCAAACTTCATGCTTCTTAAGACAGAAGTGATGAACTTCATGACACCCATGCAGATGGACAATACAGTTAAGACTACTGAATCCTACACAATTGCACTTTATAAGCACTTACATGAGTGCATGGATCGTGCTATCCCAAACAGAACCAAGATGCTATCCTCCAAAAAAAGGAAGCCAATCTGGTGGTCCCCTGCCATAAACAAACTGTACAATAGAAGGAAGAAACTGTTGCAAAAGAGAGTACAATCCCATGAGTGGAGGAGCTCTCTGGTCAGCCTCAGTAAGAATCTGCGATCCCTGATAAAATCCTTCAAAGTTAGTTATGAAAACAAAATCACCACTCCTTCTAAAGACAATTACAAAGCATTCTATAGCTATGTCAAGAATCTCAATGGCAACACTCAGATCTGCTCTGAGTTACAGCACAATGGCACTAAATATACAGACCCAACTGATATTGCCAACATCCTGGCAGATAGGTTCAGTGCTAACTTTACCCCCCTCTCACCCCCTAAAAAGCCCATCTCTTTACCGGAAGAATGCAAAGTTCCTGTAATCATGGCTGCACAGGTAAAAACCACACTCTCCAAATCCAAGAACACAGCATCCATGGGACCAGACAACATCCCAGGCTGCATTCTACACGAACTACAGAACGAACTGGCACCCCACCTAAGTACCATGTTCATTCATAGCCTCACCTCAGGCTTTGTGCCTGCTGAATGGCGCATAGCGATGGTTATCCCACTCCACAAGGGGGGAGCTACCACGGACCCCAGGAACTACCGCCCCATTAGCCTGACGAGCCTGGTCTGCAAGGCCATGGAACGTATCATGGAACTTATAAGCAAAGATATTGGTAATCTCCAAACTCTGGACCCCACCCAGTTCCGGTTTGTAAAAGGCAGATCATGTCTCCTAAACCTGATAG
The DNA here is from genome assembly GCF_019279795.1 of Protopterus annectens. Lineage (NCBI taxonomy): Eukaryota > Metazoa > Chordata > Ceratodontiformes > Protopteridae > Protopterus > Protopterus annectens. The sequence continues at coordinate 313,193,219 of NC_056735.1, forward strand.
ACTTCTTTGAAGCAGTCACAAAAGCCGTAGACAAGGGTAAGGTGGTTCACACAGCCTATCTAGACCTTGCCAAGGCTTTCAACACCATCCCCCACTCTGGAATTATAGATAAACTCACTAAACTAGGTATAAATCCCTATGTCACAAGATGGCTTGCCAACTGGCTCACTGACAGAACCCACACTGTGAAAGTAGCAGACTCCAAATCCGACTTCAGACCAGTGACAAGTGGAGTACCACAGGGTTCACTCCTGGGTCCTCTCCTGTTTGGTATCTACTTCTCTGAAGTACAGGCTAACACAGAAGATCTTTGGCTAATGAAGTTTGCAGATGACTGCAAACTAGGAGCCATAATCAAAACTCCTAATGATGTGGACATCCTACAAAAGGGCCTCACTGAGACAGATGCCTGGTGTCAAAGCCATGGCTCAAGCTCAATGCCAAAAAGTGCATTGTCATCCCCTTTGGTAAAAACTCTGTACCCATGAACTACAACATAGGCGGTAGTATACTTAACACCTAAAGTGTGATAAGAGACCTTGGGACACAGGTGGACAGTAGTCTCTCCTTTGATAATCACATCGCCACAGTAGTCAGGAAATCCTTCTACATGGCACACCTCATCACAAAAGGTTTCTCATTCAGAAAAAAAAAAGGTCATTTTTCCCCTCTACTCATCACTCATTAGACCCATTATAGAGTACAACACCCCTTTTGGTATGTACCTCAGAAGACATCTACAACAACTGGAAAGGCCACAGAAATACCTTACAAATAGGATTACCGGCCTCAAACAGATGCCCTATGCAGACCGTCTCAAAAAACTCCAGCTTTACTGCATCACATATCATCTACTCAGAGGTGATCTCTGCCTAACATACAAAGCTATGTCAAACCCAGAGCTGTTGGAGAAGCTCTACTTAAAGAAATCCCAATCCCTCCGAGCTACACACTCTAGGGACCTAAACCTTGTCACCACAATAAAGAGAACATGCCGGAGGGATAGATTCCTGTCCCAGAGACTTCCCATACTCTGGAATAAACTACCTATCTATATCACAAAAAGCTCCTCATTAGCACTCTTCAAGAAAATTCTTGATGATTGGATGGGAAATAGGAAATTTACCCCGGGGATCACCTCTGTGACAGTGGCACAGGAAAATAATTTTCATGGGTGGCAAAAGCCAGGATACCTTTTTGGCTGGGCTTGTATAGGCCCCAGGGCCAATAGCCTAGTACCTACCTATGAACCTATTAACCTATGAACCACAGTGGAGATTTTCATCTTTGCCACAGAAGAAGTGCTGCTCAGACATAGTCATGAATCATTCCTGAATACAGCTGACAGTTTGAGGTGTTATACATATATGTGTGTGACCTGATATGGTTATTGTATATAGATACAGTTGTGTTTGTGTCTTATTTAATTGGGAAGGCCATTCAAGTCCAGATAGCGGAATGATGCTTATAGAAATGTAGTCGACAGTATATCCTCAGTCATATATATTTAAACACAATAAGGGTGTCTTATCCCATATACATATAATTCATATCAGCTCCACTATCTAAAGTGTTATGAGACTGAATATAATGGGAAATGGAACAATGATAAACATTTCTGGAATGCCCTGTATTAGAACCCAGGACCATGTGTATGGCAGCCCTAGACTTACACCTGTTGCCGCAAGAATGTTGAAATAACACTTGTATATTTTTTGTTTATTGCTATAAACTGGACTGTCACAACTTTAAAAATATGTTCCACTCTCTGTATTAAAATCCAGGACCATCTGTATTAAAGCCCTACACTTACACCACTGCCACAGGACTAGTTACATGACAGTTCCATAATTTCCTTGTCATTCTTAAGTTCTATGTGTTAACCACCAAGAAATGCCACTTAGCAACAACAGAAGAATTGAACATATAATTTTTCAATTATTGACTGTTTGCATCTTGTATGCAGGTGTTCAATGGCTGCAGGTGCTGGGGAAGCTTGCTAACCATTTTGCAACATCACTTAGTGGCACTGAGTGACAGAAAGCAAAAATTGCATCAGTGTATTTTTTTTAACCTTTACACTTTTACAGACACCCTTTTTGCAGGTGTTCTGTCTGCTTCCTGTGTGGACCACTAGTCCAGGATTGCATACTGCTAAGTGTTGTGCAAATGATTCAAGCTAAGCTAAACTTGACATTCATTGTTTCTCTGTTTCCCTTGTTTTTGCTAAGCAATGCACTGCACAAACACTGCAAATTTTAAAAAAGCAGTCTATTAGATAAACACTACAACATGTTTGCTGGTACATATGAAATATTTTCAGACAGGTCTGGATTTGAACTCTCACTCCAATGAACCTTTAGAACACAGTAAGGGTGTCTTATCCCCCTTTGCCACACCAACAGCTTTACACCAGGGAACTGAAATCATTCTGCATACAACCAAATACAACACCATTCATGGTACTAATGAGACATATGACAATTATTTGTACATGGATTAATTTCAGATGTAGTGCACTAAGTGATCACACAACCATTTATGACTATTGCTTGTAAATGCAGCTCCGTCTTATGTATCTGTGTCTGTTGCTCATTCTTGTCTTATCTGAGCAGTAGTCTGAGATATGCAGTCTGTAAGGCTGTCTTTATCATTGTCCTTAAAATGTGTGAGGATATTAAATGTCAATAATATACAGTTGTCAGCAAATAAAGGGGAGGTTGGATGTTAATGAACAGAAACTGAATTATGTGGTGCTTACTTACATTTCAAACCTTGATAAAATTACTTCTACACTTTGTAAGTCTAACCTAGCTGACACACGCAGACTGGAGGTAGAGCAGTCTGCATTGCTGTTGTGTCTTCCTTCTCCCTACCTGTAATCATTCACAGTTACAGTCCATTAGCTGCAAACTAATGTAAACATAGTGCAACACTAAGGGAGTGCCTGCACTATGTTTACATCAGCTACACAAAGCCAAGTATTTGGGATTCAGCAATTCTAATGATTTCACACCTGATTTGCAACTTCACCATGCTCACAGCTGCCCTGAATCTACACCATAAAAAGGCATCTGTGTAGCTAGGGAACCTGAAGGTGAGGTGACTTGTGTATGGGGAGAACACAGAAGAGGCTATTATTTTGGGATATGTTTGCACAGAAGATTAGTGACCTTGAGAAGGAATGTTTGCATTTTTCAGCTATATACTGCATATGCTGAAATGTCAGTATGAAAAATATATTAAAATGTATATATCTGCATTAGAAAATGCTACTTTTATCTCTATGCATTACTTAGAAATGTACTGATGACATGGGCATGTTTGTCAGGACATTTCACTTTCTCAGATGCACAGCATTATTAACTGTCATCACAATTCCTAATGTTACAACTGTTTTTCTGTGTGCACTTTTCTATAGCTATTTCCATGAAATGGTACATGTCCTATATTCTCAATGACACAGGGGTGTTAGCCTTCTACGTTGGACCATAGGCACCCCTAGGGGAGTGATCGCCACAGGTAGACATGATTGGAAGTAGCTTAAAATGTGTTAAATTAGTAGACATATTTCAGGGACAGTCATTTGGTATCACTTTTAGCATTACACTGATGGTTTGTTAGCAAAATGTGTCATTTGCCTGTTCTTCTGGGTGTGGGGGGGCAAAGTTATACTTCTGTTTTGGCACAAACAAGGATACGTTGCTATTATTAATTCTCCTTGTTTTGCATACAGCCTTGCTTTGTGTGTGAATGTAATATGTTACAACCACACAACACAATTCCTGTTTTTTTTATATTTCAATATCTTGACTGTTTTATATTTCTCCAGTGGCTAATAGTGAAATGCTACCTTTTATGTTTTATCTGGAAACAGGACTTTTTTAGTTATGTGATACTTATGCATATTATCCTTCTGTTGTGCTTCAGGCCACCTAGCACTAATGCACCCAGACATCTCAATCCCTGAAACCCCCCCTTCAGTGACCCTGAGAATGAGGTAATTGGGGAAGCTTTTAGGTGACATGATGCCTTTCTGCTTGAGAGGGGACATCGAGATATGTCAGGCAGAATGCAAATTTGGTAGCAGATAGTTGCCAATGTGAATGCAGTAGTCAGATACAGCAGGAAATATGATCAGGTGCACCATAGGGCCACTGACATGATCTCATCTACATGGAAGAGAGCAGCTGAGGTGGTCTGTGATCAGATGGCTACCGGGGGACCTGCTACAGAGCTACCACTAACAGCAAATGAAGCATTCCTGTCTACTGTCAATGATGCAGACAGCTCCCATGAAAGTGCAGAACAGCATGTGGTGCTACTGTTTCAGGGACAGCAAGTATGTCCCAGGAGGAGCTTTTAGGTAGGCTTATGTATCTTAATTGTTAAATAATCTTCTATAGTAAAATACTGACAGCTGTATATTAGTTCTGTTTAACAATACATTTGTTTGTGGGGGGTGACTTATAGATTGCTAGATTGCTACAATTAACAACACATTCTGATTGATTACACATGGGATTAGGTTGGACTTGTCATCCAAGTTCTTGTTGAAAGCATAGTTAATAGACACACAAAGGGCAACAAGTTTAACCCCCCTGTGTTACTGTTAATTGTGATGATGTTGTCCTTAACTTTTGCTTAATTTCTTCCAGGACCATCATCCATGGGAAGCATAGCATCAACTGCACATGGTAAGCCAAACATCTTCTTTGTTAGTGGTGATGAGCAGTTCAAAGAAATATATAATTTTATCCATATGTGTGATGTGGGTGTCAAGACTGTTGTGTGTATTGCTGTACTGTCTGTAGTAGTGGCACCAATATTATTTTGTTAGCATACATTTGACTCTAGTAGTGTAGCTATTCATTATTTCCTGTGTTTGTTGCTTATAATAACAGGTGATCCTGACAGTGGAATCTAGGAATCTTACCACCTGATGCCAGAGTATCAGCAGACTCTAATGATGATCATGGCCAAACAGTGGCACAGTCAGGCAGGTGCAGAGGTTGAATCTGACACTGATGTTGACATTCAGCCATCCCCTGTAATTCCATCAGACACAGCCAGTGGGCCAACGCCAACCCATTCCAGTGAGCCGTCAGATACTGGACAGGTGGAGGGTGACTTGATCAGGGAAGTGTGGTTACTGCAGCTTCACTGCCTGTTGACTGTGGCCATAGCCAAAGTATGGGCAAGGTGTCACACAGGAGGGTTATTATGGTGCTCGGAGGAGGTCTGCTGTCCATCCTCCACCTGATCCAGGTGTGTCTTGACTTGCCACTCGACATATGTTTAGGGCCATCATAAAGGCACAGGCATGTTCCCATAGGTCCTCCAGATCAATGCTTTGGTTGTAGATGTGGCACAGGTTGACATGCATTACTGCTTCCACCATGTTGCTAATTCAACGGACTGGATGAATGAGATGTTGGAACAGGTGGTGTATGTGGCGGAATGTCTGCTGGGAGGGAGACGGCATCCTCATGGGTGTAGGTCAACCACATCTGCTGTCAGCTGACGTGCCCATGCCTGATCACGCTCCCATAGTGGCACTACTTCCACTGCTTCATCAATGGTTGAGGTGTTCACAGGCAGATGTAGCAGGCCATGGGGTCATGGTCCTGGGCATCCTTGCAAGGGGTGCTTGTTGAGCAGACATCAGTCACATTCAGGTAGCAGCAGTGCATCTGACCTTGGGCATGGATGTGCTAGTGCAACTCCCGGCAGAGACAGTTCTCATGGTCGGGTATGACAGTAATGAACTGCCACCTGTACCATGTATGGCTCACACCTGTCCAACATACCGAGATGTAGAGCTAGCACAGAGCTTGGCTATATTCATGCAGACACTCACACACTAATTTCACCTGGAGGACCCATACAGACTCACACACAACAGATACATGGTTCAGCTGTGAAGCTTAAAGCTCACTTTGTCTCACTGGCAATTGTTTACTTTATCCAAATGTCTGCCTGCTTCTCTTTCTTAGTCACACACACTCACTGACCTTTGTGTCATCCTAGGCTTTCTGCCCCACCCCCATCCCCATAACACCCTGTGCAAGTGATGATAACTGTGCCATATCCTTGTTTTTGTATTTTGGATTCAGGGATACATCACATTTGTGTCTGATGCTCTGGGGGCATAGTTGACTTAGTCTTTAGTATATCTGTGTTTGTGTTGTTCTGCTAGTTGTACTGTTGGCATATTTTGGTCTTAGAAAGTTAGTTGACAGACTCAAACATGTTTTTCATCAGTATTGTTAATGATCTTGTGAGGGTTGTGAAATCTGAAACTGAGATGTGCCTCATTACTTTCTAACTTCTCTCTTGAATGATTTTCCAGTACAAAAGTATGGTGCTAAACGGAGGACATTCGGTGACAATCAGTATTTTTGAGAGGTATGACTGTGTGAATCTTTGATGCCTGAGGCCTACTGATTGATACAGGACACATGTAGTCACATAAGTCTCTGTTGTCACATGTTAAAGTTATTTCTGTACAAATCAGTCTTTTTCTTGCTTACATTACCAAGTACCAACATGCAAGGATATGCCATTCATTCATATTATTACACAATACACTCCAGGTTCAACACTTAGCTTGTAAATTCAGCAGTTGCGACAGTTTTAATTCAGGGCTGGCTCTGTCTAACATTAGCAGCACACAGCCATTTCATGGGTAGAAAAAGGTTGTGAGCATTGCCTTACATCAATGTTACTATATGTATGTGCTTAGGAAGAAGGTTTTAGCACCTTATGTGGTGAATGAGTGTGCTATGCGTTTCCTCTTAGCCAGTGCAAGAGCATATTGAGCACACCTACATCTGCCTACAGCAGCTGCTGGTTATCTCTGACTCCTCACCTGCTTATGGCTGTGGTGACATTGCTATTTGTGGTGGGATGTGTGCCCTTTCCCTGTGTTGATTCTGTTGAAGCTACTTTCTCAGGATGATGTGGTGTAGTGTGGCACATACAGTGAATATTTCAGTACATGCACATGGATTGTACTGCAGGCCTCCACCAGATGTATCTAGGCACCAGAACCATGACTTCAGCATCCCAGACACAAACTCTATGATATTTCTGGTTTGAGTGTGTGCCTCATTATGGCAGTCATCAGTGGGTCTGTGTGCATTTCTGATGGACATCATCAAGTTGCGGTATAACATGCATCCCCCAGTAAATGACCCTATGGGATATCCTCCCTAGTGAACATCTTATACAGCTGGGAGGTGTGCCAGATATGTGGGTCATGGTAATTGCTTGGGTTGCCAGCCACACATTCAAGATGATTCTTAGCATTACACACAACTTGGCAGTTAATAGAGTGGAAACTCTTTCTATTTATGTCGATCCTTCCCTGTTCCATGTGTAGTGCCTTAATTTATATATGGGTGCAATTTATGGCACCCATTACTTGAGGGTAGTGTGCTACAGGGTAGAACTTCTCCATATTTATGGCCCTGTGCTCAGGTGAATGGGGAAAGTATATGTGGTCGCTGGCATGTTGGAGCATAGGATTCAGGAATTCATAGAGGATCCTGGATGCTGATGCCTGTAACACTCCCAGCATGTCTCTTGTTGGTCTAAGAAAGGTTCCTCTAGCTAAAATTCTAAGTGCTACACATACCTTTGTCTCCACTAGTATGGGTTCCCCTCACTCTGCCCTGGGTCTGAGTTGAGGACGATAGAGGTTGCAGAGTTCCTGTAGGGTGTCTCTATATACCCTATAGCACTCTACAATTTCCATGTCATGCAGATTGTGATAAGTTGACTGGGGTTTGAAAACTCTTCTCCATCTTGGCCTTAGTCTAGTAGCAGCAGCAGCAGCATAGACTTCAGCCTGTTGCACATGCACATGAATTAAAGCAAAGCAGCCCATAACATTCTTTCTGTATAGACTCCTTTCCATGGCTGTATTCCAGTAGGTTTTGGAATTCACAGGGAAAACCAGCACTGAGTCTACACAGTTGCTTTATTACTTGTTGAATAGCTCCTCCATCTTGGATTGGTTGATTAGTATATAATTCAGCTGCTTATGTTATAATTAGCATGCCACAGTATTTATCTTGTTTGTGCAGCTCTATCACACCATGTAGCGCCACTTAATGAATTCAAAACAGTACAAAAACAGAGAATTCAAGATTGCGGTAGTTTCCCAAAACCACAAGACCATGTTAGCAAAAATAGGGGCAGATGTAGCCCTCATAGCTACACCTTTGAGTTGTTTAAAATATTTGCCTATTGTAATAAACAAATTTATTGATAAGTACCATTTCCATGCATTGATGTGTGATGTTAATCTCAGAGTTGTCTAATTTGGTACCTGTGACCATTGTTCCTAAAAAATTTCTAAGCCTTGCTTATAAGGTATCACTGAAAATAAATCTTTAATATCAATAGTCACAAATAAGCCACCAGGTAGAAAAGCAATTTTGGCTAATATCTCCAAAAAGTGCCAAGAATCTTTTAAAATATGTATTTTGTCTACCAGAAAGGTTTTAGGTTTGTAGTCAACAAATTTGGCTAATGGTTTGGTCTTAGAAACTACCACAATCTTGAATTCCCCATTTTTATCCATGATTGAGATACACTTGAGGTACCTGGATGAAATTTTTATTTTGTGGAAAGGGGGTGTTAAGGATCTGGAGACATTTATGGATTTTATTAACCATTCTACTAATTTCTAGGAATTTACACATCAGTGGATTGATTATTCTATTAATTTCTTGGATATTACAGTCACTAAAAACCTTTCTGCTAATAGATATGAGTCAAGTATTTATAGAAAAGACATCTTTTCAAATGCCTTTTTCCATTTTGACAGTCAACACCCTTTGTGGCAGAAAAGAAATGCAGTGAAAAGGCAATCAATTAGGCTAAGTAGAGTTGTATCGGATGATTACATCTTTGAAGCTGAGACTATTAAACTGAGTGATTTGTTTAAAAAATCATGGCTATCCAGCTGTTATGTTGAGGGAATAAAGTGATTGGGTGACCTTGCAGAGAGTAATAAAATATGGCCCACTTTTATGTCAATTCAATAACAAGATAGCCAACACTACACCTAATAACAATGAGAATCTATCACAAGCACATGTTTTGGAATGTAACAGGGAAGTTGGTTCACTGAAAAAAGTGATTAATACCCATTAGAACATCATTTTCTGTACATTTGGTCTATTGGATAAACTGGGACAACAACCTAGAAATGTGTTTAAGTGAGTTCACTACTAACTATTGAAATTTCACAATCCTGAGACTCTGAATACTGATGACAAGAATCTCAAGATTGCGGAATCTTGAAAACAGTGAATGGAGATTGCCGTACAGTGCAGAATGGGAACTTTGCCATTCACTCCACTGTAGTGCAATGTCAGAGTTGGTAAATTTAAGATGCAGGGGGTATGGGGGGTGCAGGGGGGCTTGCCCCCCTGCATAAACATTAGTGCATTTGTTTTTGTGTTTTACTTTTTTTTTTTTTTTTTTTTTAGTTCGAGATTCTGCAATCTCAAGATTCTGGTCAACTGTTTTCAAAGTCTCAGGATTGTGGAATTTCAATATTTAGTAGTGAACCCATTTAAGAACAGCAGAAATCTGAAAACTATTTTGGAAAAGAATTATCCTAAGGCTGATGATTCCACAAAAAACATAAGAATGAAAAGTTGCGGAGCATATAAACAATGTAGATTTATTCTTTGTGGGGCACACTTTGCAGTTCCTGGATATTCCAAACTAATTTCAGTAAAAGGGAGTTATGATTGTAATACAAAATGTGTTATATACATTGCCTTCTGCTCTTCTTGTCCAACATTTTATGTTCTGAAGACTGAAGGTCCTCTAAAAACAAGAATATACCAACATACTTATGCTATATGTAAGAAGAATATTTGTAATGCCTTATTCTAGCATTCCGTTCAATGTAGAGAATTTAGAAAATTTGCCTTCACTATACTTGAAATGGTAGTTCGCCCCGCTAGAGGTGGTGATTGGGAATTATTTGTGGAAAAGAGAGAGCTCTTTTGGCAACTGTTGTTGAATACTGGGGTTTCACTAGGAATTAGCAATTTAATTTCTATTAAAAGTATTCTAAAAGCTAAGGTTGAATGTTTGTGAGTTTTAATGAATTAATGGTCTAATGAATTAACATTACATGTACTAGGTTTTTTTTTTCAAATTAAGGCAATGGTTATTTTTAGTTCTTTGAACTTTTTATGTAGTATTAAAATACTGAAATATTTAATAAGATATTTACATTAGATTGACTTTTACAGTTTTTATATAGTAGTGTTAAATGTTTAGTGTTGGTCATTTTTTTATTTATATGATGTATCCCTTTAAATAGTTTATGAAGTTTGGCACCATTGATGGTATTTAAACTTGAGGAAGTGAATGACTTTTTAACTCTGATGAAGTTCAGTTTATAAATGGAATGAAAGCACTTGGTTTATTAAAATATTTCTTTGTGGCATATGATATGGTGTTTGGTTTGTTAATTTTTTAAGTATACACCAGTACACTGTTTGTAGTTTTGGTTATCAGGTTTTCATAACTACATGGTATAACAAAATGATTTAGCTATGAGCTGTGATGATACCTTTTTGGCCTGCTGTTTACTGAAAATTTTACTTTGAAAATGATGCATTGAAAAACATATAAAAAAAACAAACTTTTTTTGTGGGGCAAGCACCCCCACTCCTTTAAAATTATATATACCAAATCTTCACTTAGCATAGTAGAAAAGTTAATTAAACTGGGAATAATCTCCTATATCACCCTTTGGATTTCCAACTGGCTCACAGATAGGATGCAGGAAATCAAAACAGGAGAAGTTATCTCCACAGAAAGACCAATCACCAGTGTACTCCCCCCAGGGTTCTGTGCTGGGACCTCTCCTTTTGGCATCTAAATTTCTGAAGTAAAATCCAATATCAAAGGACTCTGGCTGACTAAGTTTGCAGATGACTATAAGCAAGGAGCAGTCATTGAATCCCAAAATGACTTGGCCATCCTGCAGGAAGGCTTGTCCCAAATAAATAACTGGTGCCATAATCATGGACTGAAAATAATCCCCCCAAAATGCATTATTGTATCCTTTGAAAAGTCATCTATTCCAGGAAAGTACTACATCGACACTCATCTCTAAGAGCTGGCACAATCTGAAATTTGGAAACTTATATGGACAATGGCCTAACTTTTGACCAACATATGTCCATTGTCATAAGAAATTCCTTCTTTATTGCACAACTTATAAACAAAAGGATTGTGTCTAGATCTAGGGATGTCATTGTCTCCCTTTACTCAACCCTCACTAAGCTAGTCATGGAGTATAATGCCCCCATTTGGCATGTAGCTGTCCAGACACACAGAACTGGATCCAGCACTAGGAGAACTAGGCAGCTGCCTAGGGCCTACCTGCTTGAGGGACCCAACTGGCCAGGGTGCTGCCACAAAACTTACATTTCTTCTTTAAAAACACTCTGTCTGTGTTACATTTCCTCCTTAAGAATGCATGAAAAATGCATCTTTAGTGGGTTTCAATGCTGTTTCAATGAATGTGAGTTTCAAGGGCAGGGAAGCTTACTGTTCATGCTAAGTCTGTTTTCATTGTGAGACTGTATTGTTTTGTTTAACAAATGACTATCAGTGTTTGTGCTATAAAATTTGAAATAAAAGTTTTAAATATCTCTAATTATTGTAGAAGTAAAGAAGAAAATAAGATGCACACTGACAGGTTTGAACAGAGTTTATGGTAACCGTGTAGAAATAGCCATGCAATGGGAAAATGTAACAGCTGGGAGGGTACTGCTGAGGGGCTGCTGTGGGGGGCCCTGATCCATTACCCTGCCTAAGGCTCCATTTGAACATGATCTGGCTTTACAGACACATGCAACAACTAGAATGCCCACAGATATATCTTACTAAAAGGATACAAAGCCTAAACAACATGTCCTACATGGACCAAGTCAAAGTCCTGTCACTGTACTTGGCATCTTACAAACTGCTAAGAGTTGGCATGTATCTGGCATACAAGGCATCCTCCGACTCAATACTTATGGATTTACTGCACATCAGGAAGTCAAATGGCAGCAGAAATACCCAGACTAGAGATCTAACCCTCTGCTGCAACCTCAACAAAACATCTTGGAAAAAACAGGTTTATATTGCAGAGGATACACTGCTCTGGAACAGACTCCCAGTCCACATAAAACAAAGCTCATCCCTGTCCATATTCAAATGCAACTTAACTGTATGAATTTTGAAACAGAAAATTTATCACAAGATTGTCCCCTGTAGTACTATTGGACAGAGGCAGCTCTTACATGCTTTATCTCATGCATGGATCCCCTTGAATTATCTGTGGTATAATCCAAGTTATTATCATTAGGGGTAATATAATGACTATGGGATGTATAAGGCCAATCTCTAACCAAATGAGATAGGTTAATTTGAACATAAAAAGAGATATTAGCTAGGCTTAAAATGGCCTGAGCCAGCTAGTCTAGTACATACCTAAGAACCTATAAATCCCCCCAAAAGTACACTTCTAACTTGCATATTATACTGCTTTGTAATGAAACTCACAGCAATGTAACATTTTTGTATGAAGGTGTACAACAGCACAGCCAACAAAAGTTAGTATGCCCAATGAAATACTAGCAATTTTATTTTGCTTTCAAAATGTAAATATTAGGAGTATTCCCTGTAACAGATGAGAGGCAACAAGCATTCGATACTTTCAAATGATGTTACTAAGTATATTCTCCCAGACTTGCAAAGTAATTATGAAGCTTTTTCACAGTAATGGGATGGTGCTTCCAAATACAATGGGAAATAAACAGCCCAACAAAAGTATATAAATGCTCTCAAATGTATTCAGGTTGCAATAAAATCCTTAAAAAAATCTTTGCTAAATATTCAAGTCACAATACAAAAACTAGTTGTTAAGAAAAATTCTTCAGCAGTAGCCCCTGTTGATATACAAGCACACTAAATTAATGCAAATGATTCCTAAATTGAATGATAAAAAATTATTATTTTTAGTTATTTTTAAGGACTGATATAACAGAGTTATAGGTAACCTGAAATGCTGACATGCAAGAATGCTATAAAGCGTTAATCCAAAAACACTTGCAGATGTATATACACACTAAACACTTGCCTGTAAATACTAGTACAGACAGGCTTTAACCTATTTATGGGCACATACATAGAAGAAGGAATTAATCCTTTATTAAATCATTTAGGATCACTAAACATGATAACATAATGAAAAAAAAATGCTATTATACACGCTGACCAGCTAGTAGTCAAGCAAAGCCAGATACTCAATGCAGCTGATAATGCCAGTAAAATATTTGCCATAAAACTTGAAGTTTCAGCAGTTTCCAAACCTACACATAATACATCTATTTCTGCTTTGCTTTCTGCGAAGAGAAGGGCCATGAAAAAAATATAATCAAAATATTGGACATGGAAAAATAAATGGCCAGTAGATATTTCTAAAGAGTGATCATATTACCATCCAAAAACAGGCTATCAATAGCCTAAAATATATGAACAAGGAGTAGTAAGTGAAGTATACCCAGAGTCAGGCAAAGCTGAGTTAAAGAAAAAGTTGTATCCTGATGCTTCCAGATTAAAAAATCCATAGTGTGATCACAGACAAGTCCAACACCTTCAGCACCACCACTCACAGTAGACCTCCTGGACAATGACATAGAAAACACCTAGATAAAACCTCAAAACAGCATGTGTAAGGACTATAGAACATATATGTTGCCGAGCTAGGTTTGGAAATAAGGTACATAAGGAAAGCTGGTGATAGAATACAGAAGTCCTGAAAGACATCAAAAGAAAAAAGGAGAGCAGGAAAAAAAGTAGACTAGGCAAAGAAAGAATACAGGCTAAGAAAACATTTGCAACAGTAATGAACAAGGCATCAGAGGCACTCTGCCATCTTCTGGAAAGTGACTCAGGAGATGGCTCAAAGAAACGCCAGGAATAACCTACTCACCAGTCCACAGGACATCACAGGCAGATGGAAGGAGTACTTCTAGTAGCTTCTGAATAAAGAAAATCCCATAGAAGTTGTACTGTTCCAGACACAGCTTATAATAAAAGGAGAATTAGAAGAGGAGCCCACCCTAGAATAAATAAGGAAAGCACAGAGGAAAATGAAGTTAAGGAAAGCAGCAAACTCAGATGAGGCCACAGCAGAGAAGATCAGCATGTTGGGTGAGTTAGCTTAAGAAATGGCTCCAAAGGGTATTCATAGCAGTAAGGAGAGAAAGGCAAATCCCAGATCACTGGTGAACAAAGGGGGTATTCACAACTGTGGGCGGTATAGAGCCATCAAACTCCTGTCACACAGCATGAGAGTTCTGGAAAGGATGACTAATAAACAAATATGCAAAGTAGTAGAAAGTAAGATGGGAGATGAGCAGTTCAGATTTAGATCAGGATGCAGCACAACTGACCCGATGTTTTGAGTGAGACAGGTAGCTAAGAAGAAGCTAGAGATAAGGATAAAAGTCCAACTGAGCATTCCTAGACTTGGAGAAAACAAAAACCAAGGTTTCAAAAAAGCTGATTTAGGTAGCCCTGTGATAGTTCAAACTCCCAGAAACGTTAGTAGAATTACTGTAGACCATGTACAAGGATCCAATGACACAAGTACAAACAGTGTTTGGATTCATAGAGCGGTTCCCAGTGGGAGTGGGTGTGCATCAGCATTCAGTTGTAAGCCTACTGCTTTTCATATGGATGAGGGACTATGGAGACAGATCAACAAAGCTGCTGTGTGCAGATAATCTGGCATTACAGGTAGACTCCATACAAGAATGTCAGCAAATGATAGGAAAATGGAAGGCAAAACTAAAGGCACACAGGAAGAAAGTGAATACAGATAAGACAGTTGTAATGCAACAAATGTGGGAAAATCAGAACAAGTTGAAAATAGTGGAACTGGTTTACAGCTTCAAGTTTCTAAGAGTATGTTTGAGGAGAAGGGAAGGATAACCATTTGAAATGCTGGGACCAGCTAGAGCAAGTCCCAAAATATGGAGACTGAATAGCAGAAAGAATAGACTTGCATATACTAAGACTGAGATGCCATTTCTCTGAATATTCCTTTTTCTCCGAGATATAGTGATCTTGGACTAGGTATATATAAGTTCAGGGGGGGTGGGAGTACAGGGGGGCCTGCACTGCCTGCAAAAACAGTTTAAAGGAGAAGATCAATTTTTGAGATTCACTCTTTTCCTGTGTTTTCATTTTTTTTTCCATCCTCAGCAGAGAGCTGAAGGAAAGTCTGGATGAGGAAGCCAAAGCTAGAACTAGAGGGGCTGCAGCCAGCTGGCACAAAGTGTCAGGAGTAACGTGTGATAGCAGAATGCCAAAGAAGCTTTAAAGTAAGCTGAACAAAATAGTGATGCAACAAGTAGGGTACCAAAAACATTTCAATGAAGGCAGAATAGCTGAAGAAGCTAGAGGTGATAGAGATGAAGTACCTGAGAAGGATGGTAGGATGCAGACTGCCAGGACAGCAAAGAAATGAGGGCATCAGAAAAGTACAACTAGCTCCAATTGCAGATAAGGTCAAAGAAAACAACAACTAGCTCCAATTGCAGATAAGGTCAAAGAAAACAAATTGCAGTAGTTCGGCTATATATGCACGAAAGTAGAAGACAGTCTGGTGAAGAAGATTTAGGACAGACAGGAAGAAGGCAAGATGAAACAACTGCATTCAGCAAAGAGATGCATGGATTGTTTGAGAGAAAACATGCATCAGTCAAGCATGACTGTCAAAGAAGGTAGGAGAGTGGCACCAAATTGAGGGAGATGAGAACAGTTGATGAGACACCCTACCCCCATGTAGAAAAATGAGAAAAAAAGAGATAATGATGATGATGGCGATATATATATATATATATATATATAGAGAGAGAGAGAGAGAGATAGATACTGATGCAAATGCATAGATTAGATATAGATATAGATATAGATGAGGGGTATAGAGGCTTTGTCCCCATCATGGTTGGGGTACATGAGAGTTATGCTTCCCCTCAGAAACATAAGCTATGTGTTTTATTTTGTAGTTTTCTGTTTAGTAGTAGTTGTGCTGTTAAAGCCAGTCAGTGGAGGACCCAGCAGCAGGAGATGAAAATGCTAAATGGTGGCAGGAAAAGTATACATTGACACTGGCAAAGAGGCAGCAATTTGCACACAGTTTTGGCCCATAGCACAGCGTATACACTACAGTAAAAATGATGCATGTAAACCTAGCACCTGGCTGTGCTTACCCACGTATAGGCTGGCCACACTGTGCATCAGGAAAAGGCAACCTAAGTAACACAGTACAAAGGGCAGGACATAGTTATCATAATTTACATAGGCGGGGGAGTGAGCCCAATGTCTTCTACAGGGAAATGAGTGAGTGTTGAATAAAATGAAAGTATCTTTCTGTAGTGTGTGTGTGTGTGTGTGTGTGTGTGTGTGTGTGTGTGTGTGTGTGTGTGACGGGGCAGTTGCACTGGTGGTTTGAGTGTGTGTGTGTGTGTGTTTCTGATAAACAAAGTGGTGTGTGTTTCTGTGTGTCTGCATTGTGCATGTTTGTATATGTCTATGGATGTGTGACTGTGTGTGTGTGTGTGTGTGTCTATATGCTGTAACACTGCCTCAGCATTAGCTGTATCACTCTGACCCAATCTACTAAACAGGTATAGGGAATGAACGGTAGATGACTGGGCATCTGATGCATGCTCCCACCAGTAAGAACTACCTCTACCAGAAGTTGCATGGTTAGTAGCATAGCCCTAGCTAGATAATGGTGACCTGCATGACCATGAGCATTGTCCATTACCAGACATGCCACTGCTACAACTGGCATGACCTGAGGATGCCCCCTCCTGCTCATAGACATCTTCACAGCCAATGTTGCTATAGAAGTGCTGGCACTGCATTATTGTGACCTTGGCTGTCCATGCCCCTGATGGTCAACTTCTGTATAGGCAGAGGTAGATTGTTTTTTTATGGATGAAGCCTGTAACATGGCATGCAATTATGGGAGGACATTTCTCATGCCAGTATGTGACTAAGACTAATGAAACTGTCTCAAATATGGGAAATACACTCCCAAGGTCATCCCTCACACCCTGCATTATCTGCATCAACTCAGAAAAGGCTGTGGTGATATTAGAGTCCACCTTCATGATGACCCTGTCCATAAGTAAGGTTGTACCCACCAGCACAGATAGTTTAATGAGCGGGCAGTACCCATGCTTTCAACAAGCACAGGTATGCACCCCTATGTTTTCTCCCCACTCTCATCCTATGCGTCTTGTGGCATCCATTCATGACTGGCACATAGAAGAATCACACTTTCCTGAATGTGTCAACACTAAGCTGTTCTCCCTGTTTGGTATGTGTTTCTTGGGTGTCCACAGGCACAGATGCTGTATCAGTAACATGAGTAGGGCATCCACTAGGCAAACCTCCTGTGTCAAGCAAAAATAGTGTACTCTGTGGCCTGACCAACTGATCATTACCATCATCATTATACTCTGTCACCATGCAGCTGATCACTGCCTTCATCATCAGAGTCAGATGACCTCCTGACATCAGGTGATGGAAATTCCATAGTGGTGGTGCCAGGTACAGATTCGCCTGTAAGGTACTATAGTATGTACCAGCAGTACGGAATAATACCTTACCTCATGTAGGTGCCTCTGGAGATTGTATCCCAGATATTCCTAGGGTACCCGAAACACACAGCATTAATGAGATGTGCAGTATATACAAAAGCAATTGAAAGTAATCATATTGAATGACACATATGGCAATAGCCACCTCTGGGGCATATCCACTGGATACTTTTGGGGCACATTGCAGTTTGCCTCCAATGTTTAATATCACACTGTGGGATTTTGATGAGTTTAATGCCCCTCTGACAAAGACAAAAAACTCCTCCATCTCTGTCAAATGTAACTCAACAAATGCCCCCCTTCCTGTCACCTTACCTTCCTGTGTAAGGTGGAGAACCTATTTTTCAGCAGCTAGGGTAATGTCAGTGGTCCTACACTTGACCTGCTCATAACTACAATCCTCGCCACCAACAGCATTGATGTCAGCCACAAGATCCTACTAAACATGATCTCAATAGGGCCACTCTGCAGTATCCCTCAGAAAGAGCCATCAGCTATGGGAACAGAAGGCCTGCAGTAACACCTCATTCTCTACATCAGAGAAGGGGCCCAAATGAAGAGACTATGAATTCAGCAAAAAAAGGAGAGTAGTATTGCTGGAAATGAGTTTATCCTCAAGTATTAGTGAGTACCTTCTTGTGGTGAATCCTGTTTTTACAAAATCTCAGCAAAATGAATCTAATGTATGGACTGTACCTTACATAGCATTTATCATGGAGCGAGGCAGGTTAAAAAATAAAAAAAGAACCTTACATAGCATTTATCATGGAGAGATGTAGGTTAAAAAACAAAAAAAAAGACAGCTGGCTGCACAGGTCCCAGGATAAAAAAATTGCTCTATCCTTGTTTAAGCACTGGTGTCAGGACTGAAAGAAATAGTAGTGTAGAATCCTCAAGACATGGAAAAATTTATAGAATGGTGTTAGGCCAGGCTCAGGTGAAGGAAGGCTTCCACCATTGTAGAAGGGCGTAGTAGCCCACAAAAACTGAAAGGCCAAAAAGAGCCATAAAGATGACAGAGTGGACTACTGAGGATAAGGAAGAAATTATGTATTGTTACGAATTTCCAAATAGAAGATATTCAGAAAGATTAAGAAAGAAATTAGAGGGAAAAAAACACTTGCACAAGAAAAACTGTCAAAAGCTTCAACTCATATTTGCATTCATTAATACAACAGATCCATGAAAAAAAATCACATAGAAAAAGAATCTTTGGGTCACTTGGAAAAAGAAGTGCAAAATTCTAAAGAACAAAACCCAGAGATTTTTGAAAAGTTTAAAAAGAAACTTGAATGTGGGAAAGAAAGAAACAGAGATCTGATATGGTGCAATATTTCTGCAAAGAAGAAAGCCAAACTAATCAATACAAAAAAGCAGCTCCAAAGATATTTGAAGAGAAATACAGAAGGCACGGAGACATGGAAAATTTCACAATACAAAATAGGAAAACAAAGGGAGAATGTAGGACAGAGGTTCAACAAGGTAGAAGTTAAACAAATAGAAACTGAAGTTATGGATTTAGTGTAGAAAATCTAACAATGGTAACGCCACAGCATGATAGAACAATGAATCCCCAAATTAAGGAGAAACAAGTGGAGCAGAAGACACCTGAAGAAGAAATACAGACATGGAAAGAAATGGAGATATGATATGATCAATATTTATCCAAAGGAGAAAGCAAGGCTAATCAATAAAAAAAGCAGCACCAAAGATATTTGAAGAGAAATACAGGCAAAGGCACCCAGATATGGAAAATTGCTCAATATAGAAAAGAAGAAAATAAAGGTGAAAGTAGAAAATAGGGTTAGTAATGGAGAAGTCAAAAAATAGAAACTGAAGTTATGGTTTACCTGTGAAGTGAAGGATTTAGTGTAGAAGGTCCAGCTAGGTAATGTCACAGCATGATGGAACAGTGAGTCCCTAAACTAAGGAGAAACAAATGGAATAGAAGGCGTCTGATAAATTGCCACATGATGATGGCCTGGAGCCTTCAGAAGGAAACTGGTACAAAAGCTCAGCTGTAATTGCAGAGTAAGGGAAGGAAAAGGAAACAGCAAAACTGATGCAGGCAATCTTATGGAGTGATGGGCCAATGAGTTCCCATATGAAGGCATAGTAGATGGCAGAGGATGCAGCTGAATAACATATTTCACAGGAAGATGTTCTGGAATTTTCTATAGAATGAACCAGAGCCAGCACAAAATGTGTGGTTTAGCATCATTTAATGCATAAAAAACATAACAACATGGGTGACGGGACAAAAATACATATCCCAACCCCCAAACCAAGCCGGTTTCGGCTTAATAGCCTTCTTCAGTGGAAGACAAAATAGAAAACAAAACCTAGAACCAAAAGGTCCTTCTTATAAAGCCAAAGGCAAGTGCCAACAAACATTCCTATTGGTTAATTCATAAATATTAATTTAGACCAGGAGGGAAAAGCCCCCCTAGTTTAATTATCCATAGGATAAAAAATTTTATCTATTTTGTCTTCCACTGAAGAAGGCTATTAAGCCGAAACTGGTTCTGGTTTGTTTTGACTTTGCTTTGGAGTATAGAGCCATTGCACTTGCCATACATGCGGGTCTGAAAGGTTTGGAGTATTTTCTGTAGAATGCCCAGAGGAAACTGAGAGCAAAAAATGTACTCTCAGTTTAGAAGACAATGATCTAAGGGAAGAGTTGCTTAATTTAATAGCAATGGATAAACACTACGATTGATGAAGGAAATGGACTGCAAAGTGTTAGAAGTCTAATAAAACAAACATAGTAATCAAGACTATTAAAAGAAATTGACATGGTATAGCAGAAGTAAATATGATATATTACTGTGCAGCTAAATTAATAACAAAGTTTTACCACAAAAATATAGAGCAATAAGGGGATGGAAGAGAAGAAATGAAATGCCATCATAAAAGCATTGAATAGAGAAAACTATAAAGCAATTAAGACAAGAAATGTCACTGTTAGAAGAATATAGAAGAGGGAGCAAATCAACAAAAATAAAAATACCTGGTAAAAGCAATGCACAGTATCAGACCAGACCAGGATCAATCATACATAATTGTAAATAATAAACTAAAGATATTAGGACACAGAAAAACTTTGAAGATATTCTGGTAAACTTAAAGGAAAAGTATAAAATAAGCAATTAATTGATGCCGCCAAAAAAGAGAGGAATGGGAAAAAAAGCAAAAGGAATAGAAACACCACCCCAAAAAAAAAAAAAAAAGAAATAGGCACATTTTGTAGAAATGTTTATGAAAACCCAGTGTAACATAGCAAAGATAAATTTAAATAAATAAGGAAATTGTGCAATACTTAAGAGAAACATATATTTATACGTATAACCAATAAACTAGTTTTTGCATAAAACTTCTTCAGGTTTTTAAAAATTATGCCATTTCCTTTTGACTCCATTTTAAACCATTAAAATCACATAACTGACAACTATGATAAAGTAAAAAGCACACATAAATACAGTCATAAATATTAACATAGTATAACAAAACTGCCTTAAGTTGCATATAGATAGTACATAGTCAGCAATATCACATGACTGTCAGTTTGTTGACCAAAGTGTGGTGACAAAACATTGGCAAACTTTAATTATTTTGAGTAAAATAAGGGATCCCACAGGTATATTTACTTACCTTTATTGAATGGCACTAATATCAATGTGCAAATATTCTGTACACCCAGCAGAAGAAAAGCAAATTTATTCCAGCTATCAGGGAATGACAAGAGGCAGGTGTGAGATTCAAGCTGTTGTATCTGTGACATCCCCACTTTGGGCCAGTAATCAAGGAGCTTGAATCCTCATCACTGACACTGGAGAGGGACGTTCACTTGGAACAAAAATAGATACACACAGTATTTTCAGATGTAGGTATTTGCATCAAGCACAATTTCCCTTAAGAGCACACAGGGAACACACTCAGTCCAGGGCCTGGATTTCTCTCTCTGTCTCCCTCCAGGTCTCAAGTAAGACTCCTCACTGGCTTTAGAGTGACTATAATATAATGATTATAGAGCTAAGTCCTCAGCTGAATGTTTAAGCCAAGTCCTCCAGCACTCTCTCTGTGAAACCAGTCATACCTCTCAACCTGGAATCATCAAAAATCAGGACAAAGCCCATGAAAAATAGGTACAAATCTGTATGCTGATTAACACAAAATTTGAATACATAATTATGTAACCCCACCCACGCCAATGGAATTGTGGGATATCAGCTTTCAAATGCAAACTGAAGAACAGACAACCAAAATATGGCCCCAGACCCTGTAGTAAATAGTAACCATATTTTTTAAATGTGTAGCAATGATGTTCAGTGGGAAGGGAGAAGATGATGAACCTTAGAATTTTGTTTTTGGTGACTTGCAGTATGTGGGTTTTATGGTAAAAGTAGGGCATTTAATGGTAGGCAATATTCAAATCTTAGCAAAAGAATATTATAGTCTGCTAGGGCTTCCAAAAGTCATTCTCCATGGCCTACTGATCAGTGGCGTAGCTACAGTTTGTGCCACCTGGGGCTGTCTGAGTTTGCTGCCCTCCCCCCCTCACAAAATCATGGTCAAATGGGGCCCACATATATAGCCCTCCCCCTGCAGCCATTCCAATGTCCCATTACTTGACTATTTCACCCCATTTACTATAAACATTGTAATGTGCATACTGCTTTACTTCTACAATGATTTGGATTTCATTTAAAACTTTTATTTTACATTTTACAGCACACACACCAATAGACATCTGCTAAACAAAGCA
Organism: Protopterus annectens; assembly: GCF_019279795.1. NCBI lineage: Eukaryota > Metazoa > Chordata > Ceratodontiformes > Protopteridae > Protopterus > Protopterus annectens. Next base: position 313,215,698 of record NC_056735.1, read on the forward strand.
ATGCAGGATCGCAATGAAAACAGACTTAGCATTAAAACTTCTCTGCCCTCGAAACTCACATTCATTGAAACAGCATTGACCCACATTCAAAGAAAATGCATCTGGCCAGTGGCGGATAAAGATAACATCTGGGCTGTTTTCAAATCATAGGCCCCTTGCAAACAAAACATACATGTGTTCTTTGATACACCTTCCTGATTGTATTAAATTATATTCCTTGTATAATACAGTACAGAGTCCATTTTAAATTTTTTGTTTTGAACATTTTTCCAGTAAGCTAGGAAACAAAATGCATGAAGCAATAATGACAAAACTGCCCAGTTCAGAACATTTCCATCATTAACGTCTACTCAAACTTCTACAATCCACAAGTATCAGTAAATATGCACAATCTCTGCAGAAGTAAAAGTCATCTAAATGATTCCACATTAAAGAGATCTGTAACTAATGAAGAGGTTGCTGCTAGCAAAAAAACTTTATATTTCATTGTTTCATCTACAAGTAAAGTGCCTGTTGCCCTTGAGAAATAAATTGCTTATGTTACATTAAAAAAAAGATAAGTAGTAATATTGCAATAGGGAATGGATGGCAAACTGATAACAGGTTCATAGTTAGTAGTGTTTTTCTACCAAAGAGGACATTCTCAGGACTGCAGCATCCAAGTACAACAAAGTATCAACAATGCATCTACACATACTGTGGGAGTAGAACCCACAGCCTTCTGCATCAAAAGCAAGTATTCTACCTGTTGTGTTACTAACAATACAAGCAGACTTGGCATAAGCAGCACTAAAGTTATCTTCCCCTAAAGCTCTCAGCTCCTTGTAAAATCCACTTGACACTTGACTGTATCTCTCAACTTTGCAGCACATGAAATCTGGGAAAAGCCAAAATGTATTGGGGGTATCAAAAGCCCAAAAACCAGGGACACATTTTAAACATTGCTTGTATAATCTTGGAAAGCTGCTAAAATAAAATGCTGTGTTACCACCATGCGTTTCCTGAAAGATAGGAAGACTAAAACTTAAATGGCTAACATTTAGTGAATTCAGATCTCACCATAGCTCTCAACCTCTTAAGTACAAAAAACCTGAACAAAGCCAATAATTGGGGAACACAGCCCCAAAAATAGGGACACATTTCAAATACTTATCTTATAAACTTAGAAAATTGCTAGAATAAAAGGTTTTGTGTTACCATGTATTTTCTGAAGAATATGACATCTGAAATTCAAATGCCTGTCATTATTTAGTGAATTCAATCCTCGCTGATTTGCCACAAAAATCCAGAAAACCACAGATTTTATAAGGAACAGAACAAAAATATGAGGCAAAAATCACAAGTCGTGGTAGTAGGGAATTCAGGCTCTTGCTACCCTGTACACAAGGTACTGGGTTTGAGCCTGAGTAACTGTAACCAGCCTGCTTATTTAACAGCGGCATTACACACACACACACACACACACACACACACACACACACACACACACACACACACACACACACACACACACACACACACACACACCTAAAGTAAAAGAAACCAGGCTGAAATCTAGTGGTATAGTAAAACAACCAAGATGAAATGTAACCTGCCTGCAGTCATTAACTGTAGTACACTCCTGGTAATACACACTCCTAAGGAAAGCAAACTCTTTAAAAGGAAAGAAAACCAAGATGAAATGGAAAGCACACTCTTTAAAAGTAAAACCAACTAAGGTGAAATGCAAAGCACACTCTTTAAAAATAAATCCAACCAAGCTGAAACAGAAAGCACACTCTTTAAAAGTAAAAAAAAAAAAAAAAACAAAGTAGGGTTGCCACCTTTTCAAATGCCCAAAGTGGGACATTTTTTGGTACAAACGTCAGATTTTGCTGTGCAAAACATACCCATGACCAGTACAAAGGACATAACTTCACTTTTTGCCTAAATAAAAGCTTATTCATGTAGCATTTTAGTTGTTTGTTCTGTTTCTTATAACATTAAGGTGTTTCAGATGCAAAAAAACTATTTCATGCAACTATTACATAAAATATAGAAAGTATGTTTGTCCTAAAATATCAGGACATTTGCCATTTTTCTGATTTCTTTGCAGGACACAACTGCCCAAAGAGGGACTGTGCCTCACAAAGTGGACAGGTGATAACCCTAAACCAAAGCAGCCGTTAACTGTAGCACACTCCACTCCTGCTATTAAAAGTAAAAAGAAACCACAAAGCTGAAATGTAACCTGTCTGCAACTGTTAACTGTAGCACACTCCCAGTAATGGTTTCTATAAGGAGAAAGCTACAAATGTACACACTCCTAAGGAAAGCACATATTTTTCTCCTGCAGTTCTGCTTAATGCATTTAGGTTGGGAAAACAAACATAACATAACCTGTAGCACACTCCTGCCATTAAAGAAAAGCAGTTTCTCCTGCTTAAAAGCTGCTGCTGTTTGTTCTGCCATTAAAAGACTTTTAGGTTTACATTTTTTACCTGCAGGAGGATGGAACCAGCCGGGGAAAATAAACATAACATCTGTTGGCCTGTTAAATAAGTAAAGCTGCTGCTGCTGTTGGAGGAAGAGTCATGCCAGGGAAGAAAGCCATGCTGTGCACACACAGACCGGTCAGAAGCTGACATCATCACACACGCCCTGCATGTGATGTTCTCAGGAGTAAAAATAAAAATAAAAAAAAAAAAAAAAAAAAAAAAAACAGGAAATTTGGAAATTAAAGGGGCCACATGGAAATTCATATCACCCCAACATTTTGCCCTAAAAACTGGTATTTACTGAGGAATTTGGTACAGTTGAGAGGCATGAAACCAGTGTTTCATCTCCCTGCTCCAAATAGCTGACACACACTCATTCAGAATTGATTTTCACAAAGACACACACACACACCTGGGAAAGGCTGGTACAGATTTACTAGCTGTGCCCCCTCCTGCCCAGATAATGAGGTAGTTACTGCCAACAGAATCTCCAATGTCAGTTACTCTAAGGCTCTTACAAGGGTGCCCAATTATACTGAGTGAAATTAATATTAGTACAAATGATTGTGTTTCACCAATACAGTAAGGCTTTAGGAGGGGCCCCAGTGTCACCAAATAGATATAAGTACTCTCAAACTTGAAAATATTCTCTAAAGAACCAGCCACACTGAAAAGTTTAAATATATTTAATAATAAATAATGAAAGAACATGAAAATACTAAGTATCTATTTACAATAAACACATGAGTTTCAATCACAGGAAATATTAAAATAGCACAGATGAATAGATTCGCACAGATACAGAAAAATAGTACTTAACTAATTTCACTACATTTTCCTGACTGATCTAAAGAATTACTATTCCCTGGTCACATACTAGAACAAGGCAAGATGAAGTTGGTGAGTGGTCTTCCTTCTTTGTCAGGTTCCAAAAACAGGGTGCTCTGAGACTTCAGTCTCATCTGGTATTAAAAAGCATCATTTCAGTGATGGATCATGGATTACAGAATGTCATCACGTACATCTGGTCATTAGACTTCTGGTTCCCATGCTACCCCTTTCCTAGCAACTGACCCAAAATCTCACACATATGGGTCAATTATACACAAACATAGAGCTTTGCTAAGATATATTGCAGCTTCTGGAAGTTATAAAACAATAAAACACTTCCACTCTTCCTACAGAAGCTAATAAAACATTCTCTAGCACAGACATTTTGTCTCTGGTTGCAGTCAGAACTGTAAGACACAATCTTTATGGCCTGAATTAAGTAATTTAATTTCTTACTATTTTTCAAAGTTAGCTGGACTGAGATTAACCTCTTCTCTTCCAGTATCCTCTGTTAAAACATATACATTTAACCAGTTATTATACAGTCAGGACCCACTGTTGGTACATTTTTAGCACAAGCAGCTTTGTAAATACATTTTTCAACACAAGCATCTGTACAAATCAGTTTGATATACAAATGGCATATAATTATTTATAAAATAAAAGCTAGCTATGCTGGTATATATTACACATCCACTGCCTTACCTCTCCTGCCATAGCTGGCAATACTTATATCCCACATCATCACAGTATCCAGCTGTCTTCAGAATATTTTTTTTTCTTGGAGGATCAAAGTTTTTTTATGCAGAACAGGCTAAAGAGGAAATACAGAAGTTTCCCAACAAAAAGGGAACCAACAAAAATAAGAGAACACTGCTTCTCATTCTTCTGATAATAAAGTTCATAGAGAAACTTTACCAGTGAAAGATTTTCCAATGTTCCAAAGGAAAATGATTGAGAGACAGAAAAAAAGCACAGGAGATTACTAGAAGAATCAGGAGTTCCTTGGACTTGAACCAGAGTCTGGGGCTGGGAGATTGAGATAAACAGGAAGAAAACCTGCATCACTGAAATTAGTGGATAAATGTGAAATTATAAAGCATCGATCATATTTGTGAAATACGGCTTTGCAAAAAAAAATGGAAATATTAAACTTTTTTTAACTTGTGAAACTTGTGGGGGACTGAATATAATATACCCCACTTCATGTCATTACCATTTGGAGGACAATAAAAGGAGAAGAAAAAAGTAATTGTAAGTAAAACAAATTTTGTTCTTAATGGTATTTGTATAAAACAATTCATGATACAAATTACATGTTACACAGTAAAACATTTTCAGTTATTGATGTATGATAACACTAAAGTAAGCAAGTGCATTTTGTTTTCTTTTTTAGTTCTAAGATTTGTAGACATTGCAATATAAAAAGGGAAGAAAGGCTGGACAAAAGCATATTTAAGTTAAAATGCTGTAATTATGGGTTATTGAGGTAGGGGACGGGATTTAAAAGTGCACAAATTATAACCTATGTTGAGCTGATAGATTTCTCTTTCTTTTGCATAGGTGAATACCTGGATTAAGGCCCTTGGCTTAATCTAATAACATTTTTTGTGTAAGCAAGTAAATAAAAGAACACTGAATGTAATAAAAAGTTTTCTTTTGGCTAACAAAAGTTCAGTTTGAGACATTTGTAGCTGAGGGCAGTTGTACATTTTATTCTTAGGTTTACATGGAAACAAGCTGGCAGGTATGCAATAAAAGACAGAAGGCTAAAAATTAACATTTCTGAAAATGTACAATTTGTTTTTCACATCAGGGAGGAGAATGAAGATAAGGCAAGAACAGACAACAATTAGTGTAAGTAGCAACACAGACTGCATTATGTCTTAGCATGGACAACCTTAATATTAGGTTAGGTTATGCCTGTGAGTACAGTTGTCAATTTGGGATAACTTTATGTGTTTGTTTTAACAGATTCTGGGGTGGTGTTCTGGGGGAGGTTTTTTTTTTTTTTAGGGTTTTCATTAAAACAAAAAGTCTTTTAAAATGTAGCATAAGTTCAAATGGAGATGCCAAGAAACAACTGTATAAATCAACCTGCTAAACATTAACAAGTGCATGTAACTCAAAAGCTGGAAATAGACATTTAAAAAGCTGTTATACATAATAGGTGGGGATAATAACTTGTTATCACTACACACTAAACATATCATTTTGGAACATGAATGAACTCACAGGTATAGACAGAAATTAAAGAGTATTGAATTATATTAAGAAATGCAAAGTGCAAATAGCAATGCTACAGGGGACAAACTTAGAAAGAAATGAACATGTGACTCTGTTAAAGAAAGGATTTCAAGAGGGATATTCAACAGAGCATCAGGGGCAAAGGAAAAGAAGAGTACTCATATTAATTGCCAGAGGAGCTCCAATAGTGATAGAAGAGTAATGGAACATTTGTGGTTGTAAGGGGCTAACAGCAAAGGAGGAGGATTATGCTGGCATGTATTTATATTCCACCCAAAACTGCCATTATAGAGCTTAAGAACATTTTGGGAAAAATAATCAGCTTCCAGATGGGAATTTGACTTATAGATGGGGACTACAATTTGATTTGTAACAGTGAAGATGTATCTGGGGGTCTTAGAAGGGAAAATATAACAAAAGGGGGTAGATTTTTGAAGAAATTTATGAAATTATTTGGTATAGAAGATGTGAAATTGGTAGTGTGAGCTGAGAGAGAAAAACTGGGCTAGGCTAGACAGCAATTATATTTAATAGGAACATGTGCATTTAATTGAAAGTTTTGATATGCATCCAATAACTATTTCAGAGACACACCAATAATAACTAAAATAAAACTGCAGGGAATGAAAATAAAAATGGGACGCTGGCGCTTCCCTGACTATGTGTTAAACAGAGAAGAATTTAAAGAATGGGTAGTGAAATTACTCAGGCGTTATTAAGAGAAAATAGATTTTTTTTTCTGAAGATGTAGCTCGAGAGTAGGATAAAATAAAAGTGGAGTTTAGAAGCAGGGTAAAATTAAAAGAAAAATAGATACAGTTAAGAAGTAAGAGGAATTATTTAGAGGGACTGACAAAGGTTAAAGTATTGCAGAATAAGAGGAATCTCACAGAAGAAGAAGAGGCATAACTGCAGAGTAGTAAGAGAAAATAAGGGAGTAATATGCACACATTTAGAAGGATTGCTGTAAAGCAATTTTTTTTTGATAAATAACTCCATAGCACAAAAACTTTTAGCACAACTTAGGCAACAGAAAGTGGAAAGAGTTGTTGCCAAACTTCAGCAGCCTATAACAAGAAAATTACCCAGAGATCCTATAGAGGTATTAGAGATATTTTAGAAATTTTATGAAAATTTATATAAAGCAGAGAAATGTGGAACTCAAGAAAGAGCACAAATATAAATATTTGTGGAAGACTTAAGAGTGTCAAGGTTAGAGGTAGACAAGGCTCAACAATTAACAGTTAAGACAGGAGGAGATGAGATAAAAAACAGAGATGTACAATCAATCTGCAGGAACATCTCCACAAATAGATTGTATTCCTGTGGAAGTTTAGAAGCTAGGAGGGAAGCAAGCGATAAAGATTTGGAAGGTTTTGTTTGTTTAACAGTATGTTAAAATGAGGGGAAGTACCACCATCCTGGAAGAAAGTTGTAGTGGCTGTAACACCTAAAGATGGTAAAGACCCATCAGACCCAGCTTCATAGAGGCCCATTTTAATTTAAAACTATGATTATAAGTATTTATGTCTGTAATAGATAAAAGAATGGCAAAGGTGTTGCCAAAACAGATATGGATGGTTTTGTGGAGGGGGAGGTAAACATTTGACACCATTAATATAACAATGATGATCCAGAGTGAAGCAGAATGTAAGAAAATGGAGGTGTTGTTAGTGGGCCTTGATGCAGAGAAAGCATTCAACAGAGTAAGCTGTGATTTTATGAGTAGGGCAATGGAAGCATTTGCATACCCTGATACAATAATAAGATTAAGTAGGAGGAAATAAGAGGGATTGAAGGAAAAATTAAAGTGGGAGAGCTCCTTTCTGACAAGTTGTTTCTGAAGAGGGGAATCAGGCAGGGGGTTTCCTCTTTCCCTTTTGTTATTTGCTTTATATTTAAAGCCATTGGCAAAGTAAATAAGGAACTGAGAAATTCAAGGATATAATTGGTATGGTAATCAATAAAAGTTGACTTTATATGCTGCCAATATTGTTTTATACTTGATAAAACCAGAAAAGGACATCTCAGTGTTGTGGAACATCTTAAGACAGTTTCAAGTCCTTTGGGGGTATAAAATTAATGACAATAAAACAAAGGCTATAGCTGTAAACTATGTTCCTACTCATGAATTGGTCCAGCAATACCCATATTAATGGGGACACAATAAAATGAAGTATTCAGAAGTATGGATTAAAAAGTATTCTGTTATGGCAGATAAGGATATGTGGGAAGAGACTAAACAAAAGACAATATAAAAACTGAGAAACTGGGAGCTCTTGTTTATGGGTATGGATAGCAAGAGATAAGCAATGAAAATGTTTTCAGTTCCTTTAGTTTTATATATAGGTCAGGCATATTTGTATCAATCAGGGGAGATGTGATGGAGAGTAATAAATAAAAAGTTGGAAGGATTTTATCTGGGAGGGGAAAAGGGGTGAGGGTCAAGTGGTTTAAGCTGATCCTTCCAATAGGACAAGGTGAATTGGGATTATCTGATTTGAAATAATATTTTAGAGCTACACAGCTAAGGCTCATATACATAACACAAGCAGAAAGCTATAATTCAAAGTGGAAAGGGGCAATGATGAAGTAAAGGGGAAATTCAAGAAGTCAGGAGAGAGTGGCATTTTGGATGCAGATCCTTCAGGAGTATAACAATAGCCATGTAGAATATTATAGCAATAACCCACGCCTGGGTGTGGGTAATGCTGGATTTACCCACGGTTGGCGTGGTTTGGTCCCGAGCGGCCGAGGACCAAACAAAGCCAACCGTGGGTAATACAGCATTACCCACACCCAGAAGTGGTTATTGCTATTATACCATGACATTATTTAAGAAAAGAAACTATTACTTTTCTTAAATAATGGCATAGTATAATGCCTGTTTACTGCCCTTCCGCAGATGTCTGGCATCCGGCAGTTCTGATGTACTGCGCGCCTGTGCAGTACATCAGAGTTGGCAAAAAGCGGAGAAAGCAAGATCTCCGTTGCTTTTTTTACTGTTTTCGCTATGTTAAATGGGTTTAACATAGTGAGACAGTTTTAAAATAAGCAACGGAGATGTCCGTTGCTTATTTTAAAACTGTCTCGCTATGTTAAACCCATTTAACATAGCGAAACAGTAAAAAAAGCAACAGGGATCTTGCTTTCTCCGTTGCTTTTTTTTTAAAACCTGTCTCGCTATGTTAAATGGGTTTAGCATAGTGAGACAGCTTTAAAATAAGCAACGGAGATCTCCGTTGCTTATTTTAAAGCTGTCTCGCTATGTTAAACCCATTTAACATAGCGAGACAGTGTTTTAAAAGTAGAGTTATATATACTAATGGAAAAAAGTCCGGGCGACCGGACCTTTTTCCATTAGTATAACTCGATTTACAATGTGCACGCTGGCCAATCAGCGTGCACGTTTTGGGGGGGGTCATGGTATAATATATTTATAAAGTAGCAGAAAGTATTCTAAGAACTAAGCCATCATGAGAATGGAGAAAGGAAATTTTGTTGATAGGGATGACTACAATTAGGGGTACAGAGAACAGGTAAGAAGGGAATGAAATATACTGGAGAGATCTTGCAAAGGAACCAGGGTATTGGCAGCAAATATCTAGAGAGAGAGAGAGGTAATTGAATGAGAAGAAGTCAAGAAGACATTTGGACAGCAGGCTAAAGACTGCCTCCTCTATCAGGGATTGATAGAGTATAGGCAAAGAGAAAGGGATAGGGGGAATCCTAGGTGAAGGACCTGCTCTGGTAAAGTTTTTAACTGAATTTAGAACACAAGCTACTATAAAAAAATAATTAGTAGAGCATATAAAATACTGAATGAATCAGCAGATTTTAGAAAAGATAGGGAAGACAGATTGGATAAATATTTCAAAAAGAAACAAAGGGAGGACATATGTATAGTTCCCAAATATGCAACAAAGTCTAGAAGATTTAGGATTTTCACTTGAAAGTATTTGCATAGATATTTTTATACCCCAAGCAGACTCCAAAGAATGCTGGTAGATGGCAAATGTTGGATGTGTAATGGGCAATAAAGAAATAATTAGAAACATATATTTTTTGGGAGTGTAATGGGATAGCAGACTTTAAAAATGCCCTATGGAGTACTCTGTCAGAAACATTGGGTGAGCAAATGGGTTTAACTAAGGAATTATTTTTTTAGGTGGGATGCAGAATCTGAATTGCTAGACATAGTAAGGCCTTGTTACGTTTAATTCCGGTGAATGCCAAAAAGGCAATTACTAGAAAATGGAAATCAAAGTCTAAACCAACTGTGTTTAAAGTTTTCAGTACTGTAACAGAGATAAAGAACTTGAAGTATGATCTTTAAAAAAGGGTAGGAGCAAACTGCCTAGAAAAATGAAAATTGTGAGAATAATACATGCAGAATAATATTTTGGAGGAGGAGTGAGGTTTAAGGGAAGGGAGGAATTGATCAATTTATGTAATTCTGAACTGATGATAAATATACAAAAGAATATATATGATGTATAATATTTGCAGCTGGGAATATGTTAACATTCCTTGTTTTCTTTTATATAAATTTTTGTTTGTCTGTGTCTTAAGTGATAATTCAATAAAGGTGATAAAAATACAAAAAAATGAAAAAAAAAAGTCTGTGGGTTCTGGGTTCAAATCATAAAGCAGGTGTTTTCCTCCCATCTATGTGTAGCACATACATTACACCATGGAGGAGGGCAGCCAGAGAATTGGCAGGGTCCACTTACACATGCTTCTTCTATAGGTGGTGCACACTTTTTGTTGTTACTGATGTGTTTCAAGGTGTACTTCAGTTAATTCTAAGGTCTTATATTTTACTGGTTGTATAGTACGGTATACAATTTATGTTGGCATTTCTCTCCCCACCCTTCGTTTTGCTGTCATTTTCGTTTATCACATTTCTTCGCAATATCATAGATTTTTGTCCTGTGGACACACACAAAATTGGTGGGCACATGCATAATTCTTCTAGTTAGTAGTAGCACTAAAACAGTTAACAAGGCATTATCTTTAATCATAAGGTATAAAATGCATCACAAAATGTGTAGTCCCATAAAGCTTCTGTGGTGTACAGGCCCCTACATCTCTGACTGCACAAGTGGATTTTGATATAGGCTTAATAGGGACCTATGCCCTGGATCCCACATATTCTAAAAGTGGCCCTACTCAAAAGTGTGAGTGTGCACAGAATGTCACTATAGCGTTTGTGTATTGGGGGGGGGGGCTTGGGAAAGTGTTTTCATTATTTCTTTAACTTTCCTCACAATCAAACATCAGAGGTGTGTACACCAGGTCACTATAGCAGGAATACTTTATTATGACTATTTTTTTTTTTTTACTTTTCTGCCAAGCAGACATCAGAGGTGTATACAGGTGGTTATTCTTGGAGGTAGAAGTAAGGAGGTATGCTGTACATATGCATTTGACAGCAGCAAGTTGAAATATGTTACTGGGTTCTATTAGTTCTAAGTTTGTTCCAGTCTGACATGGGGGGGGGTACACAGAAAGTGGGTGTCTTATTTACGGCAGGAGTGAGGAGGCATGTTGCATATATGCATGACAACAGAATCTTGAAATACATGACTGTGGCTATTTGTACCTTCACTTTCATCTCAATCTAATGTCAGAGGGATGCACCAAAGGTGATTATTTTCCGGGGTGGTGTAGGGAACCAAGCACTATTTCCAGATATGATTAAAGCATTTTTCTAAGCATTTGTCTTCTCAGTTTGCTGAAACTACTGTTTTGTCAACTTTAAACATTAAGCCTTGGACACAACTTACTTTTTTCTTGAAAGAAAAACAATAAAAAACTCCCTTTATTTCATTAGTCATGATTTTTATTCAGGCCATCAATGAATCAAAAGGATGAGAACACTCTCTAGTCATACCACCAAGCATTCAGAACTCCATGACTTCTGGGGCCTGCCAGCCCCAGACCCTCAGTTTAATTCATTTTTTCCTACATACTTATACTGTAGTCTTGGCCAATTATGATATTCAGAAAGGATGTAGGAAAAATGTGAAGAATAAGACAAAGTATGAGAAAACAAGAAAAAACATGTATAGTGTGATGAAAAAGAGGCACTGGATTTAAGCAGGGAAGGGATGAACATTGGATAATGTGAGGGGTGCTGTGGAGTCCCTTTGTCTAGGGCTACACATTACCTAAAGCTGGCTCTGCCTAGGTGACTCATGAAGAGGATCACTTGTGCCCAGTGGGCTTACCCAGTTAAAAGTGAGTACAATTAAAAAAAACAGACAGCATTGCTGAATTGCCACTGGAATGATGCAAGCCCAAAGAACATAATTGGCTAACAAATCAATAAATTAAAATAAACCTGCAACTCTAACATTAATGTATAATGAAAATGAGCTAAAGAGACACCATATACTGGCATAGTTACAAAACAAATAAATCAGCAAAAGTAAAAGAAAAATGTTGAAAATATCAGTTCTACAATAACACAAGTACTTTTATGGGTATAGTATACATTAAAATGGAACAATGTAATTTAACAGCAATTTACGTAAGTAAGCATCCATTGTCTTTTGTAAAGAAAAACATATTCACTCCCAAGTTCTGGAATATGTCATAGTGCAGCGGTAGACAGGAAGGGCAAAGATGTGAAAACAAACCATACAATACTGGGATCCAAAGCACAGCTAAAGTCACTATCATAAATCACATGTAACTTATCTATCGGGCCCATCAAGAAAATTTTATTTGTTTTATAAAACATGCTAAGCAGGAAAAAACAAGTCTGGTGCCTTAGCTACAAAAATACTTTCTAAGAATTTGATATGTTCACCAATTACACCCTTGAAAACTTTTGAAACATGAGTAATAATATATCTTAATTAGTCATACAACTCAACACAAGTGAAAACAAACTACAGCAAGGATCAAACAAGTTCATCTAACTGAAATGTTAGGTCTTTAACATCATTATAAAAAAATTTAAAACATCTCTCTCTCTCTCTCTCTGTTTTTATATATGTGTAGTTTTATATGTATTTTAAAAATCTTTTGTGTATGAATATGCTACTCTTTATTCTTTAATCTTCATAGCATTTAATTGTAAACATGGCCACTGCAGCATGGAATAGGTTTGCTCCCCACTGTCCCATAATTAAGAACATCTTTAAAATATTCAGATTGCAATACGAAATCTTTATTTACCTGCATGGCATAAATATTTGAAAACATTTTGATACAGCATACCCTTCTGCATATCCTAAACACACTGATTGTTTTGCATCTTATTCACTATATGGTTTAATTGTCCTCCTTGGTCACCTATCCAGTTCATCTCACCACCTAAGTGGTCCATTCATTTTCCCATTCTGGCCAATTATAACCACCTGCAGTGGGTACAAGTACTGAGAATTGGTGGGCTGTCATTCTAACTGGATATTTTTTCACGTCTCAGTTTCATTTACTTATCTCAGCATCTGCTTCAGAATACAGCAAGGTGACATTGGTCACTCATGAACAATTTCTCACCCATATAGGAAACTGACTGCCCTACTGGCAACTCATCTCACTGCCCTACTATCTCTTGTGGCTGAACCACTTGTAGAATATGGGTCAGATACATCCCTGTACAACATGGAACTAACCATATGCAGTAATTAGTTATAAGTTAGCATTTTGTTTGCTGTAGCATAGACTAGATTCAGACCTGTTGAATCTAGTTCTGTTTGTGTAACTTGAGCACTACACCAGGCCATCTTTTGTTGGAGAGGGTTCCTTTGCACCCTAGTGGCAGAAGTGTGCAGTTAGAACTCATCTGATTGAAGGTTGCTGGAGCAGGGCTCAGTTTTGAGCTTTTTTATTCGTTAATTTGTTTAGATCAATTTGCGCTTGTTTGCTGCATAGCACCGTGTTTGTGCATCGTGCACTGCCGCTCACCATTGGTGGTTATAGATGCAAACACTTTTGCCTTAAAATTTCCCCTTACTACTATGCTGGTGCGCCATCAGTGAGTTCTCACGATTATCCCTCACTGACAGGTGATACATTCAGCGAAGCTCCTGATGTATCAACACTGATCCTACCCACAAGCCTTTCATATTTTTTGTCCATTTCTTCTGTCCTCTACTTTACCTGTTCCTCCCTGTCCTCTTCCTGTTTTCTGACCACATCAACTTACCTAGCATTATGGATGGACAATTTCCCTCAGTTTCTCCAGCCTGCCTGGTTGACATGGGCATCCTGAGGCAATGTAGCAATTGCCTCATGTACACTAATAACCCACTTCTTCTAGACCGCATATATTCATTATGTGAGAGATGCATCTATATTAAGAATCTAGAATCCAGGCTCTCTCGCTCACCTGTCAGTCCATCTGATATTAAGCAGGTTGTCAGCATGCACACCTCACCTCCTGCACCTACCAAACCAACAACACATAAACCTTCATATGAGGAGGTCCTTACAAGAAGCTTATCTAAACATCAGAGCTCTCCCAAAACAAACACAAACACAAGCAAGCTTCACATAATACATCCTCTGCAGAACATAGTACACATAATATATCACACATCAGTGTCTCACTAGTCAAGCCCTAAGGCATAACACAAAAACAAATGTCTTAGTCATAGGTGACTCAGTTGTGAGACACACAGATGTCCCTCTCATCAGGTTGGATAAGGAAAAGGTCACAGTCAACTGTCTGTCAGGTGCCAGGATCTGCCACATCACACACGTACTCAAGTCTCTCAACAACAGGCACTTTTATGACTCTGTCACAGTCCATGTTGGTGTGAATGATTTGAGACATACGTCACTGGACTATATGAAGAGAGACATGACTGAGCTCTTGGATTATGTGTCTCAGGCAGGTATGTACCTAGCCTTAAGCAGCATTTTAGCTTCGCCTAGGATGTCACCTCAATACAAACAAAAAATGATTGACTTCAACAATTGACTTAGTTTCTGGTGTCATTCAAAGGGGATCCAGTAACTGTCAGCCTGGGATGACATAGATGACAGACCTCAATGCTTTGCCAGAGTAGGTCTTCATCTGTCACCCCTGGGATTTCAGTTACTGGCTAAGGCTCTTGCCATCCCCCATAGTACCTTTTCAGGCAATGTCACAAGAACAAAATTCCCGATGTAAAAATACCCTCTAAAAACAACCTCAAAGTTATGCTGCTAAACACTGGAAACTGCACTCACTGTAAGCAGTCCTCAACCCAGGAGATGGTGGCATTTGTGCAGTCACTGAGACTTGGTTTAAGGCTGCAGAGCACCCCAGCTATACCAGGTTACATTTTCTTCCACACGTTCAGACCACAAACTGAAGGCATGAGAACTAAAGGGGGTGGTGTATCAATATTCATTAATGATAAATATATGTCTAGATTGGTTAAACAGCACAATCCCCTTGAATTACTTCAGGTGCAATTAACTGTAGGTAAGACCCCTCTTCAGGACATTGCCAGCTATAGGACCCCCTCCATGAATCAGGACATCCACTCAGCCTACTTGGATCTACTTGAGTCAATCAAGATACAACAAATCACCCTGGTATTGGGTGACTTTAATTACATGTCTATA
Organism: Protopterus annectens; assembly: GCF_019279795.1. Taxonomy (NCBI): domain Eukaryota; kingdom Metazoa; phylum Chordata; order Ceratodontiformes; family Protopteridae; genus Protopterus; species Protopterus annectens. Next base: position 313,230,823 of record NC_056735.1, read on the forward strand.
GACTGGGTAAAATATACATGTTTAACTCACTTGCCCAAAGGTTCCTAAACTTCTTTAACTCCAATGCCCTGGACCAGCTGGTTAACACACCTACAAGGGGCTCAAACATCCTGGACCTGATGCTCACCAACATGGGATACCACTGCACCATTCTCAGTGTGTGGTCATCCCTGGTGAGATCTGATCATAAATCAGTCTCGCTACAAGTAACTATAACACAAGACCAACCCTTAGCAAAAACTAGACTAAAAACCTTCTCCAAAGCCAATTACAACCTTTTACGTAATGGCATAAATAGCTTTATAGCCCCTACCCCCACTGATGGAACAGACACCTATGCTGAGTTATACATCTGTTTACTATCAAAATGCTGAAGTTCAGGTCAGCAAATGCGGAAAGTCGAGCATGAGTTTGTCAACTTACGTGTTGCCGACCTTTAGGATATCAAGCTTACATATCAGCGAATGCAAGTGTGCATTCGCTTATATGAACTCGATGTTCTGAGTAGAGTCACAGTACAATGTGGATTGGGAAATGTATCCCTTTCCTCACTGTAGTGCGATCTCAGAGTTAAGAATATTTAATTTGCAAGGGGTGTGGGGGGTGCAGGGGGGCTTGTCCCCTGCTAAAACATTAATGACAGTGTAGGTGTTTAACATACGTTTGCACCTACACTGCCATTATGTTTGAATTTCGATATTAATGTCAAATCTGTTGATGTCGATCAACAGCATCGACCTTGTAACTCATTAGCATGCATGCAGGATGACATCAGTTTCAGAATATCGAATGTTCATGTATATGAATGTCAATATTTTGATAGTAAACCATTATACACCAATGCTTTATACATGCACCTGTACAATTGTATTAACTCTGATGTACCTGATAGAAATAAAGCAACATCTTCAAGGAAAAACAAACCTGCCTGGTGAACAACTGCCATTAATAGGCTATACAATAGGAGACAGAAATTGCTGTCTAAGAGCAGGAAAGAATGGTCTTAAAACTGGAAACACTCCCTCCTCAACTTAAACAAGCAAATCAGACTCCTAATGAAGTCCTCCAAAGCTAACTACAAATCCAAATTAGCTTCCCTAACTAAGGATAACCACAAGGCATTTTTTAGTTACAGCCATAACTTCAAAGGTAAGGCCCAGATTTGCACTGAACTCATAGTTAATTGTACTACATATAGCAAACCTGTGGGTATAGCAAACCTGCTGGCTGACAGGATCAATGAAAACTTCACTCCTCTGTACCTGCCACATATACCCCAAAGCATCCCAAACATCTGTCCACTGCCTGGTATCTCTGAGAAGCAGCTCTTAAATGGCCTCTTCAAGGCCAAAAATACAGCTTCTGTGGCACCAGACAACATCCTGGGCTGTATTCTACATGGGTTAAAACAGGAATTAGCATCACCATTGAGTACACTTTTCAATCACAGCCTAAGTGCTGGCTTCATCCCAGTGGAATGGAAAACAGCTACCATCATCCATTTGCACAAGGGGGGATGCATCCACAGACCCCTGGAACTATAGCCCCTTTAGCCTGACCAGCCTTATCTGCAGGGCCATGGAATGAATCATCATGGACCTTATTAACAAATATATAGGACATCTCCAAATGTTCGACCCCACCCAGTTTGGCTTTGTCAAGGGGAGATCATTCCTGTTAAACTTGGTGGACTTCTCTGAGACAGTCACCAAAGTGTTAGATGAGGGCAAATCTGTACATATGGCCTACTTAGACTTAGCCAAGGTCTTTGACACAATACCCCTCTCAGGCATCATTGATAAACTCATGCAGTTGGGTAATAACCCATATATTGTCAGGTGGGTTGCAAACTGGCTCACTGATAGAACTCATACGGTCAAAATAGAAGACTCCACCTCCTCCAGCAGACCCTTAACCAGTGGTGTTCCACAGGGATCAGTTCTGGGGCCCCTACTGTTCAGAATCTACTTCTCTGGAGTGCAGAACTAAAGGACTGTGGCTGACAAAGTTTGCTGATGACTGTAAACTGGGAGAGATCATCGAAACCCCTAATGATGTCAACATCCTGCAAGAAGATCTTACATAGACTAATGACTGGTGCCAACATCATGGTTTTAATAATGCAAAAAAATGCATTATTATCCCCTTAAGCAAGGGTGATGTTACTGCAAACTACCACATCAATAGCAATACCCTAAGCACACAGTCAGTGGTCAGAGAGGTTGACAGCATCCCTAACTTCGATCACCATGTCTCCAAAGTGGTAAGAAGGGCATTTTATATTGCTCATCTCATAAGTAAGGCATTGCCTCCAGAAAAAAAAAGGTTATAACCCCCCTGTACTCTTCCCTCATCAGGCCAATAATAGAGTACAATGCTCCTTTTGGTATATTCCTTTCCAAACACCTGCAGCAACTGGAGAAATCACAAAGGTTCCTTACAAAGAAAATTCAAGGTCTTCAAGATCTGTCTAATGCAGACAGACTGAAATCATTGTCACTTTACTTTGTGTCATACAAACTGCTCAGAGGTGACCTGTGCCTTGCATATAGAGCAATCTTTGACCCAGCTTTGATGGAAATTCTGCACACTCGCAAGTCAAATGGCACACTGGTCATGCGCTCAAAGGACCATAACCTGGTATGTGACATCAACAGAACTTGCTGGAGAGATAGATTTGTCTCACAGAGGTTGCCTCACCTTTGGAACAAGCTTCCTATTCATGTTAAACAAAGCCCCTCTTTGGCCCTATTTAAGTGCAATTTGGAAGATTGGATGGGTAACCAGAAATTCACCTCGGAGGTTCCACCTGCGTCCCTCTTGGATAGGGGGAATAGGTGTGCTGATTTTAGTGACTGCTTGAACCAAACATGCTTGGGAACATGGGTTGAACCCGTCTAGGCTTGTAAGGGACCTGGGGCCGTTAGCCTAGTAACAGCCTATGATCCTATGAGGACATTATTCAACATAATCTGAGCACATAATTCAGGGATATCTTGTTTTAGCCAAAGCCATCGGGCATTTCAGTGAGACAGAATTGTTTGAGGTCATTGGCTGACTGAGGTCTCCTGGACTACAGCTTAGACTAAGCACCTCATTGGTTCTTTTGAGATTTCTTTCTTAAAAGCTGTCTCAGGTTTCAACTTTCTGTTACCTAAGAAGCTCAGTTGTAAGTGTTCAGCCATTTTTCAGTGAGCTAATCGAAGGAAGGACACTCAGCAAACTCGGAGCTACAATATATAACATTAAGTATCCTGTTTTTTGTTTATTTTGTTCTTTATTTATTTGTTGTTTATAGCACTTTGTGTACTGTGTATTTTTTCTAGCTAGTTTCACTGTGTGTGAGGTATTAACTGGAAATTGTCCACTCTTATTAAGCATCTGTTGGGTTGTTTGTTTATGATAACTTGTTGCAGTTAAACTCTTTTTTTCTAGTGGCTCCTTTAGCTGTTTAAAACTTTCATTTAAAGGCTCACTGCTGCTTTTCAGCTGTGAGTAACATTTCTGCAGTTTGTTTCCCACCCTCCCTACTTGTTGGTATAGTGTTTTTATAGTTGGTGGCTTTGCAGTTGCCCGCCCCTAGTGTAAATTTGATCTGGGACCCTCCTCCCAGTCTAGTGTCATTACCTCATTCTACCCAGTACAGGGAGAGCATTTGAGAAGGCCAATCAGCTTAGTTTCTGCTACTCCTTTCTCTCTTTTAAAAAAAAAAAAAAAAAAATTATCTGCTTTTACTGTATTTGTGTTTTTTTTCCTACTTTATTTTGCTTTTGGGTCATCTTAAAAGTACTCAATTGTATTTATTACTGCTTGGTGTAACTCATTGTAAGCCTTTTAGTTTAAGCACCTGGGCTTCAGACCAGTTTTACATTAGGAAGGTTTGTGGTCTGCACTGTAGTAGCAGAACAGGTAGCTTACATCCTTCTAAGTTGGGAACTGCTGATTGAGGGCTCAGTGTCTGTTATTCTAAAAGTGTATTAATTCTGGTTTAAGCACTTGGGCTTGAGGCCAGTTATTTTACATTAAGAGGGTTCGTGTTCTGCACTCTTGTGGGAGGAGAGGCTGTACTCTGTCCTTCTGAGCTGGGAATTTCTGGTTAAAGCTTATAGTGCCTGCATATTTGAACTGCTTCTTACTGAAATTGGTACACCTCGTTTGCTGTAGCATAGACTAGATCCAGGCCTGCTGAATCTAGCTTTGTTTGTATAACTTGAGCACTAATCCAGGCATTCTTTAAAGTATTCAGTTGTATTTATTACTGCTGGTAGTAACTTGATTAAAGTGTAGCTATCATTTCTAAGTCTTTTGGATTAAGGACTTGGGCTTCAGACCAGTTGTTTTACATTAGGAAGATTTGTGGCCTGCACTGTGGTGGCAGGACAGGTAGCTTACATCCTTCTAAGTTGGGAACTGCTGATTGAGAGCTCAGTGTCTGTTATTCTAAAAGTGTATTAGTTCTGGTTTAAGCACTTGGGCTTCAGGCCAGTTATTTTACGTTAAGAAGGATTGCGGTCTGCACTCTTGTGGGAGGAGAGGCTGGACTCTGCCCTTCTGAGCAGGGAATTTCTGGTTAAAGGCTTATAGTGCCTGCATATTCTAACTGTTTCTTACTGAAACTGGTACACCTTGTTTGCTGTAGCATAGACTAGATCCAGGCCTGCTGAATCTAGCTTTATTTGTATGCTTGTTGTTTGTTTATTTCCCTGAAACTCTAATTCCACCTAAAACTCGGCCTTTTAGCACTTCTGTGGATCCCTAGTGATATCTGCATTGCTTACTGTACTTATTTCCTTGTTTCACTTGAAAGAAAGTTACTGTTTGTCATTTTTGCATTTAAGTTACCTGTAACACATTGCATTTAAGTTACCTGGCACTTGCTCACTAAAGCAATTATATAAGTCAGCTCTAAAAAATTAAAAGCACTACACCCTCACAAACTCCCCTTGAGTACCTTGTTCCCCATTGCCCCCTTTTTTCAATTATAAAGGAATTTCCAATACTATTCTAGCATGTCCAAAGGTCAGTTGTCAATCTCCTCTCCAGTCCAGCTGGTGAATCTGGGAATCTTGAGGCAATGTTACAACTGCCTCATGTACACAGACAACCCTCTCCTCCTCCCAACAAATTCCAACACGTGAGCGATGCAACCATATAGCCAAACTGGAGGCTAAGCTCTCTCAACTCAGTACTGGCGTAACCAGTCAGGAGGAGAAGGAAACCACACTCACTACAATTCCTGTCTCACATAGACCTACCACAACAACAAACCAAACACATAAACACACAAAAACATACTCGGAGGCTCTAAATAAAAATCTGCCTAAGCAGCAGAGACCTCCAAAGCAGACACCCAAGCAACCGCTACCCCAAAACAAAACACGTGCAACACATAACTCACAAAGCCAGTGTGCTGAACAGTCACAGCCCTTAAGGCTAAACAACGCACCTGATACACTTGTAATAGGTGACTCTATCGTCAGGCACACTGACGTCCTGCTCACCAGGCTGAACAAGGAGAAGGTCACGGTGAGCTGCCTGTCGGTTGCTAGGATCCGCCATATAACACAAGCACTCAGGTAACTCCAAGGCAAGTACAAATATGACTCAGTCATTGTCCATGCTGGTGTGAATGACCTGAGATGTACCTCCCTGGACTACATGAAAAGAGACATAGAGGAGCTCTCTGAGCATGTAGCCCAGGCCGGTATGACCCTGACCTTAAGTAGCATCTTACCTTCACCAAGAATGATGCCACAATATGAAGACAAGATGATCAATTTCAACAATTGGCTTAAGTGTTGGTGTCATTCAAAGGGGATTCAATGCCTGTCAGTCTGGGATGACATGCTCGACAAGCCACGATGCTTCGCTAGGGACGGCTTGCACCTGTCACCCCTGGGCTTTCGGATATTGGCAAAGGCTCTTGCTACCCCCATAGTGCCTTTTTTAGGCAAGGCTCAAAAGACAAACCCACCTCCATAGGTATCACAAGGGATAAGAAACTAAGAGTAATGCTACTCAACGCCAGAAGTCTAAACCTCAAGATGCATGCACTCGAAACTCTCCTTAGCATGGAGAACATCGATATCTGTGCAGTAACAGAAACCTGGTTCAAGGCTCCCGAGAGCACCCCAGCACTACCAGATTATACCTCATACCATGCTTTTTGACCCCAAAATTTGGACCGAACCACAAAAGGAGGGGGAGTATCAATATTCGTCAAAGATACCCACACCTCCAGGTTGGTGGCACAGCACGAAGCATCAGAGACTGTCCATGTGCAACTAACTGTGGGTAAAACTGCCTTCCAGTTTATAGCCTGCTACAGACCACCCTCCCAAACACAGGAACCCCACATGGCCTTCCTGAGAATACTGGAAAATATGAAGGTCTCTCCAAACACCATTATATTGGGCGACTTCAACTACCCAAACATAGACTGGGAGCATTACTCTAGCTCCAACACCCTAGCCCAAAGGTTCCTAGAATTTATAAACTCAAATGCTATGGAACAACTTGTTACCACTCCCACAAGAGGGGAAAACATACTGGACCTGATCATCACCAACATGGGGACACTATGCTCCAGACCAGAAGTGTATCCCTCACTGGTAAGATCAGACCATAAATTAATCTCACTGGATATTCACATCCCGACCTCACCCCCTGCCCAGAAAACCACAGTGAAAAACTTCTCTAAAGCAAATTTCACACGCCTCAAAACCAAGGCGAAATCCTTCAAAGTCCCCGGGCCTGTGGAAAATACGGCCCAGACCGCAGAATCCTTTATAAATGCATTCTATGAACACCTTCAGGAATGCATGGATCATGCAATCCCAAATAAAACCAAGACCCAATCCTCCAAAGGCAGACGTCCTGTCTGGTGGACCCCAGCCATAAACAAACTGTACAATAGAAGGAGGAAGCTACTACATGATAGAGCAAAATCCCAAAAAGGGAAGGCATCTCTGATTAGTATTAGCAAAAAACTACGGGCACTCATAAAATCGTCTAAGGCCAGCTTCGAGAGAAAAATTGCACAGGACACTAAGGATAATCACAAGGCTTTCTTTAGTTATGTTAGGAACCTGGGTAGGAATTCCCAGATATGCTCAGAATTATTCCAAAATGACAAAAAATACACCGAGCCCACAGACATTGCCAACATCCTAGCTGACAGGTTCAGTGCAAACTTCTCCCCCCTCTCCCCACCAAAAGGGCAAATATCTATCCCAACAGAGTGCTGCCCCCCTGACATCTCAGATGCTCGGGTAAGAGCCGCCCTCTCCAAAGCAAAAAACACAGCATCAATGGGACCAGATGATGTCCCGGGCTGCGTCCTACATGAACTTCAAGAAGAGCTAAACCCAAATATAAAACTACTGTTCAATCTTAGCCTTACTACAGGATATGTACCCAAAGAGTGGCGTACAGCAACAGTGGTTCCTCTCCACAAAGGTGGCGCCTCAACGGATCCTGGAAACTATCGCCCCCATAAGCCTGACTAGCTTGGTCTGCAAAGCTATGGAAAGGATCATCATGGACCTCATAAATAAAGATATTGGGGACCTACAGACACTGGATCCTACCCAGTTTGGCTTTGTTAATGATCCTGCCTCTTAAACCTGGTCGATTTCTTTGAAACAGTCACCAAGGCCATTGACGAGGGGAAGGTGGTCCACACAGCCTACCTGGACCTCGCAAAAGCCTTCGATACAATACCCCACTCGGGCATTATAGATAAGCTCACCAGCTTAAATATAAACCCCTATGTCACTAGATGGGTTGCAAACTGGCTCAAGGACAGAACCCACATGGTTAGAATTGCTGGAGCCATGTCAGACTCCAAACCAGTTACAAGTGGCGTCCCACAAGGCTCAGTCCTGGGACCTCTCTTGTTCGGTATATATTTCTCGGCGGTACAGGCCAACACGGAAGGACTGTGGCTGACCAAGTTCGCAGATGACTGCAAACTGGACGCCATAATCAACTCTCCAGCCGACACAAGCATCCTCCAAAAAGGCCTCATAGAAACAGACAACTGGTGCCAGAGCCATGGCCTCAAGCTAAATGCCAAAAAGTGTATAGTCATCCCCTTTGGCAAAAACAAAGTGCCCACAAATTACCACATAGGTGGTAATCCATTAAGTACAAAAGAAGTCATTAGGGACCTGGGGACCCAAGTTGATAGCAATCTATCATTTGACAACCACGTGGCCAAAGTGGTTAGAAAAACATTTTATATAGCCCACCTAATCATGAAGGGATTCACATCTAGATCAGGGGAGTTCATCGTACCTCTTTACTCATCCCTCATCAGGCCCATAATTGAGTACAATGCCCCTTTTGGGATGTACCTTACCAGACACCTGCAGCAACTGGAAAGACCCCAAAAGTACCTCACCAAGAGGATCAAAGGGCTCAAACAGATGCCATATGCTGCCCAGTTAAAGAAACTCCAGCTGTACTCAGTGGCATACCGCCTGCTCAGAGGCGATCTGTGCCTGACGTATAAAGCCATGTCCAACCCGGAATTAATGGACATGCTGCACCTCAGAAAATCCAAATCCCATCGAGCTCGCGCTCGAGACTTGAACCTCAGCACTGAAATAAATAGGACATGCTGGAGGGACAAATTCATAACCCAGAGGCTCCCTTCACTCTGGAATAAAATCCCAGTCCAGGTTAGGCAGAGTCCCACATTGACTCTCTTCAAGAGGAATCTTGATGAGTGGATGGGAGATCGTAGGTTTACCCTGGCTATCACGTCTGTGTCACTGTTAGACAGAGGCACAGTATACTAACCTCAAAAAAAGGCATAGAAAATTAATTTAAAATGGGTGGCGAAAGCCAAACACACTCTGGCTAGGCTTATAAATGCCCTAGGGCAGATAGCCTAGTATGAACCTATGAACCTATAATACAGCATTTTATTGCTATATTCCTATTGTTAACATTTTGTTGCTGCTATTCATTACAAACTCTAATGTTCTATTATTTTTTAGTATTGCCTTTAATTACTAACTGAAATTACTTTAGATGGTCTGTGTCATGGTTGGAAAGGGTCCTGGGATTAGTTCACTCATCCAGTTATCGCAGGAGAAGAACAAAATGTGTGTGTGTGTGTGTGTGTGTGTGTGTGTGTGTGTGTGTGTGTGTGTGTGTGTGTACTACTTTAAAATATGTGTTCTAGATACAAACTTTGTAATAATAATAATTTTTCTCCTCCCCGTACTCCAATGGGTGCTCCATACCCCTTTATATAATTTTGTCTCAACGGGGGGTAATTCAATAACCCCTACATGGAGCGATTCTCCATTTAGGAATACTGTTGCGGCCCAAACACAAAATCAGGAGGCCGAGCGATCTAGGGAAACAAGGCTGGGGGTGTGCACAAGCCTCTCACACTGTGCAGACAAGGATGTGATTGTAGAATGGAAATCACCTCTTTTGCGGGTGAAAACTATGCAAATTAGGTGATTTTGTGATTCAGGTTCTGACAGGCATCCGTGTAGGAGCTGTGTCTGCAGGAAAAATGTACGCAGTTACTAACCATGTACCGAAATGTAAAAATAAAAAAGGGGCCATGACAACTCAAATAAAAACATTTATTAGGTGCAGTAGGCATGCCAATGGCCAAAATTATGGCTATTGGCATTTAAAAGTGATGCAATTAATGAAAAATTTAAAGTATTTTTTTTATCACATGTGCCAAGTTTAAGCGGCATGCAGTGATGTGTAAACATACGAGGCTGAAAAAAAAAGATTAAAATAGTAAAATATGATATTTAAAACTATACTGAAGTTTCCCATTATACTGGCCAGCATTCAGAGTCATACAATGGCAAGTTATAGTGGTTGCTAAGGACATAGGCTCTGTTGTAGTGCAGTAACTAGGGTGTACGCAATTAGGTGTATGTAAATGAGCTAAGTTTATTGAATAGCAAAATGGACCACCATGTCTGCAGGAACCTAACTGTGTAAGGTCTACAACATGGTAGTGTTGCCAGAAGAGGCAGCTGACATGAAAAGGGTGTGTGTCAGGGTTTATGTAAGCACATTGGAGCTCAGCAGCTCCTGTTTGCACTCAGCTAAACACAGCTAAGCAGGGTGGTGTGTCTGAGGCTGCTAAGCTGTGCTTAGCTAGTTAAAGAAAAGCTAAGCATGCTCATGTACAGGGGAGGGTCGAATCTGCTTAGGAATGTTCATAGGTTGGTACTAGGCTATTGGCCCTAGGGCCTATACAAGCCTAGCCATAACAATTCCCTGATTATTTCCTCCCACAATATTTACTTCCCTTTCACTGAAGCAGCAGGTTTGCACGCCGAGCAACTGGGCTTAGAAGTGGAGGAAACAGAAAAAAAAAACAAAAATAAAAGGAAACAGCTTAGGAAAACCAATCAACTATAAATGACTAATAAGCCCTCTGCCACTCACACTGGCCCATTCAAACCCCTAAATAATGTAGCTGGCAGTTGGACTATATCATAGTCAGCCAAACACACTGGCTGCATACCAGTATAAAGTATGCAGACACCTTTCAATGTGATTTTTCCCACATACTCTGCACCATTGGAGTACACACTTGGGAATTTTAATCAACAAAATGATAGGGGCTTCTGCTGCTTTGCTACATCTCTACATGCTACAGGCTGAGGTCAGTGATGATGATGCTGACAACCAGCCCAGACTGAGGAGGAGAAGAGTGTTCAGGCTCAGGGTAACCTTTCAGGGGCTACATGAGCTGGAGATAGTAGAGTGCTACAGTGTGGACAGGCACATACTTCAGCAACTCTCCGAGCTCTACCGCCCTCACCTCAAACCCAGAGCCAACAGAGGGGAACCCATCCCAGTGGAAACAAAGGTATGTATAGCATTAAGAATACTAGCTAGAGGTATTTTCCAAAGACCTACTGGGGACTTCATGGGGGTCTCACTGGCATCCACATCCAGGGTACTCCACCAGTTCCTGGATGTCATGCTAACACTTATCAGTGAGCACATTTATTTCCCCAACACCCCTGAGTAGAGGACCAGCAATATGCAAATTTTCCACCATGTAGCACACTACCCAGAGGTACTGGGTGCCATAGACTGCACTCATGTCCACATCAAAGCACCACCTGGTGAACAGGGTAAAGTCTATGTCAACTGCAAGAGGTATCACTCCATCAACTGCCAGGTTGTGTGCAATGCCCAGGGCATTATCATCAATGTGTGTGCTGGCAGCCCTGGCAGTTATCATGACTCCCACATCTGGCACAAATCACAGCTATACCAGGCATTTGCCAGGAATGACATCCCATATGGCCATCTAGTGGGGGATGCTAGCTATGCACTAGAACTGTGGATGATGACACCCATCAGAAATGCACACACACCCACTGACGAACACCATAATGAGGCACACGCACAAACTAGGAACTTCATAGAGCATGTGTTTGGGTTGCTCAAGTCATGGTTCCACTGCCTTGACATATCTGGTGGAGTCCTGCGGTACTCTCCAGCCATATATGCACACATGTTCATAATATCTGCCATGCTACACAATATGATCCTGTGGAAACAGCTGTGGGAGGAACATCACAAGGAAGGGACACACAGCCCCCTACCATTGCCAAGGTCTCCACAGGCACATGGGGACTTGGAGGAGGAACCCCATGAGCCTGTCCCTGTAGGCAGACGTGGGCATGCCCAATATGCCCTGGCCTTGGCAAAGAGGCAACGCATAGCACATACACTTGACACCCTAGGGACCCAGGGACTGACACCTCACTCCTACTTGCACACACAGTAGAAATAGAAAGGATGCCACACACACCCCACTATCTGTACCTTACCATGTGTAGGCTGTGTAATGTGTGCATCCGACAGAGTCGGCTCTGAAGCACTGTCCTCACAACTTTTGCAGGCACAAGGTAAGTCACTCTTCCTAACAAGAAATGAATGGAGTAGTAGACTGTGGTAGCATATCTATGGTATTGCTGCATGTATGCAAGGGAATGGAGTGGGATACCAGGATAGCAGCATACAACTGACAGATATGTGGGACAACAGAAACCCCCTGCTGAATACTGTCTGCCCCAGAATATGCAGTACGCCCTAAGCCACACAAACCCACTGCACTATGTGAGAGACCTACAAATAGCGGGCTCATAGGACAGATGCATTCATGTCAGTGTTGGAGTCCCTTACATACCTCCTAACCTTGTAGAGCAAGACATCTGGACAAAGGCAAAAAGAAATGTGGGGCAAAGGGCCAAACACAGGGACAGGGTTTAAGTAGTGCTCCTACAAACTTAGAAAGTGGATAGGATAACAGCATTTGCACTAGCAAGAAGTTTGGAAGGGTATGAAGTCTGAAACCCAAATGCCTGTAATTAGTTTCTGACTTCATTCTTCATCAATATGCCATTAATGTCCCAGAAAACCACATTTGTATTACAAATGGACCCAAAATAGAAGGCAAACATCTGGATATTCTGGGAAAATCTGTACAGTTGAGAGGTATGGGCCACTACCCCTAGCACTCCTGTGTTCCCATACAACTGCAATAACATCTATGTTTGTAAACTAATAGCAGCAGACTGCACATTCCTGGGGATGTCCCAATCAACTTGCTAACATTTTCCAATTCCACAATATGCAGGGCTCAAGGTTCTATGCATGTGTATGGTAATAGTGTCAAGAAGTAGGCGGCTGTTGTGGCTTAGTGGTCTAAGTACATTACCCTAGTTGACAGGGTCCATGGTTCGAGATTGGCCATGCCCACTATTTTGCATGCCAGCTACACCTATGGTAGGGGTTCCACAGATTCTCCAGATGTTACTATTTGTTATTGCAGGAAAGGTGGACAATGGAGAGACAATAGGCCACACATATGGAAAGTACACAGCCCTGACTAACGTAGAAGGTGGTTATTAGAACGGCATGTTGGGACAAGTCATTGTTGCACCAGGATATAAAGGATGACATGTAACTCTGTCAGTACTGACAACAAGTCAGTGGGCACCATCCATACTCCATGAATGACAGCCTTTTACAGAATGTCTGCACGAATGCCTCATATATCTGTTCTGTTTGTCATAACATTGCATTTGTCTGGAAAACTAGTGACAAACCAATAAAGGTTGATGTGAAAACATCAATGACACACAGCTGAGATGCAGACTGCATAACCATATGAAAATTCAAGCTAATATGAACATGGTTTACCAACTGTCTAAGTGTGGAAGAGCAATATTAAGTTCATGTACCTATGTTTGGGCCTGTGTGTCTGACTGTTATATATGGCCTTGCCTAAATGTTTGGCCATAACAGGTAGAGAGCAATGGCCAACATGTAGTCTTATAACAGTGCAACACAAACTGTTTGAGGACCAGGGCAGATGTATGGGGCACAATGCTGGGCAACCTGCTGAACAGCTGCGGTCAAAGGTCTGAACACTGTAACCTTGTGTGTGGTGTTACAACGTCTACCTCACTCACACCACAACTACAGCTACATAAGAGCAGTAACTGTGGATAAAGCCTGCAACTGGAGTAGAGCAGTGCAAAGGCCCACATATAAGGGGAAGGAGGAATCACTGGCCAGACAAATGTGCAATGTGCACACTAGAACAATTTGTGCACTAGTATGGGTTTCCTGCAGTGTATGGAATCAGTACACAAATGTCTATCAGCGTGTCCTTACATTAACCTATACTGATCTGCCAGTGACATACCAGGAAATCATAGTGCCATGTAAAATGTGCCACACATATTATGCAAAACTCTGCTCAGTACACTAAACTCTGTACCCACCCTAGAAATGACTCAGCTAAGAAGGATAACACACAGCCAGGAGATCCCTCAGACAGTACATCAGTCAGGTGATGGACTATTTACACAGCTGCATCAGCCAATCAGCTCTAGCACACAAAACCTGGACTGGAGTATAGGTTGGTCTGGTCTGGAGTCCCAGTGTTACTACTGATGCTCATACTGGGCATGCTCCTACACTTAACTTTTTTCAGCTCGTGCCTGAACACACATCCGACTATAGAACTGGGATGTCCATATATACCTGCGCAGACAGACAGACAGATATGCACACCTGAACTGGCTCTCACCACTCCCCCTTGGAGATGATTACCCCCATCTATTTGTGTGTGGTATATATAGGATATATCTGGATCTACTGCATCTGATATACATACAATATATAGGTAGCATAGACAAATACCATTAACAGAGAGGTGAAGACAGGGGAAGAGACAGAGATAGAGACAGAGATACAGAGAGAGACTCTGCAAGCCATAGAGTGATGTAGTACTGTAGCCAGAAGTACACCAAATGTAGCCAGTGGCATGTGCAAATACCATGGTGAGCCTCATTGTGTAATAGGAGTTAGTTGTGATCCCACATCAGACACAGTGTGTGTGTGTGTGTGTGTGTAACTATATCTCATAGTGGATGTGTGTATTTTCTGCTTATGTGTGTGTAATGGTAATACATTTTGAGGCCTGTTCCACCCTGTAAACCCACCATTGCTTTACTTTACAGGGCCTGCTGATGTCATCTACCTTAGAAGCACCATTGGCCAGTTTCCAGGTATATAATTTCTGTGACGCATGCGATAAGTACATAGCCCTATAATACTTACAACTAGATCGGTAGGGGTTGTAATCTGAGCAATGGCAAGTGTGTGTATATAAATATATTCCCTTGTGGCTGTGTATATTTCCTGGGTGTAATGGTAATACATTTGAAGCCTGTTCCATCCTCGGATCATAGGACATTACTAGGCTATTGGCCCTGAGGACCTTACAAGCCTAGCCAAGAATTTAGTCCATGTTCCAACAAGTCAGCACCCAATGCCACTGTCTAGCAGGGACACTGGTGGAATCCCAGGGGTGTATTTTCTGTTCCCCATCCAGTTATCCATGTTGTGCTTAAAAAAGTTTAATGAAGCACCCTGCTTTACATGGACAGGGAGTGCATTCCACAAAAGGGGGAGTCTCTGGGACACAAATCTGTCCCAGCAGCAACTCCTATTTATGTCACACACCAGGTTGAGGTTGCATGTGTGGGTTACTTGAGTGGAGCTTGACTTATGGATAGGCAGCAGTCCCATCAGGGCGGGGTCTGACATTGCTTTGTATGCCAGACAAAGGTCACCTTTGAGGAGTCTGTAGGAGACTGAGTAGAGAGACAGGGCTTTTAGCTTATGTGTGTAGGGTGGATGTTTCAGGCCCTGGGTTCTCTGGGTGAGGAACCAATGTGGTCTCACCAGCTGCTGCATGAGCTTTGTGAGGTACATGCCAAAAGGGAATTTGCACTCAATAATGTGTCTATAATACAGGGATGTTATGACCACATTGTCCCTGGATGAGATACCCTTACAAATGAGGTGGGGCATATGGAAAGCTGTCCATACAATAGTGGCAATATTGTGGTCAAAGGTCAGTCTGCTATTAACCTGGGTGCCCAAGTCCCTCATGACTGCATGCTTAGTGCCTTATTATCAATGTGATAATTTGGAGGGGCATCACTCTTCCCAAAAGGGAGGATGATGCATGTTTTAGTATTCATTTTGAAGCCATATTTCTGGCACCAGTCATATGTTGTTTGAGACCTCTTGGAGGATGTCCACATCACTAGGGGAATTGATGACAGCACCCAGCTTGCAGTCATCTGCACACTGGGTTAGCCATAGCCCACTAGATTTGGCCTGAAAGTTTGAGGCCTCAAGACAGATCCCTGGGGTACACCGCTTGTTACGGGTCTGCTACTTGATGTTCCTTCCCCTATTTAGACTAGGTGGATTCTGTCAGTGAGCCAGTTTGCTACCCATCTGGTAAGATATGGATTGATGCTTAGTTCACAGAGTTTAGCTATCATACCTGAGTGAGGAATAGTATCAAAATCCTTGGCCAGGTCAAGATAGGCGGTGTGCACCGTCTTCCCCTCGTCTATGGCCTTGGTGACTGTCTCACAGAAGTCAGCCAGATTTAACAGCCATGACCACCCCTTGAAAAAAACAAACTGTGTGAAATCAAGTGTCTGGAGGTTGCCAATCTCCTTGTTAATGAGGTCCATGATAATCCACTCCATGGCTTTGCCCATCAGCCTAACTAGCCTGATCTGCAAAGGCATGGAGCAGATTATCATGGCTTTGCCTGAGCTTCAAAGCCATGATAATCTATTCCATGGCTTTGGATGCTCCACCTTTGTACAAAGGGATGGCAGTAGCTGTTCTCCATTTGGTTGGGATGAAGCCGGTACTCAGGCTTTGGTTGAATAGGGTGCCTAATGGTGCTGCAAGTTCCTACTTGAGTTCATGTAGGGTGCAGCCTGGGATGTTATCAGGTCCCATGGAGGCTGTATGTTTTGCCTTTGAGTGGGCAGTGATGCCTTGCTCCCTAGAGATAAGGGGGGGGCAGGTACTGGGGATGTCCTGTTTTACTGATGGGGGGAAAGTAGTGAATTCTTCACTGAACCTGTCTGCCAGGAGGTTGGCTATATCTACAGGGTTTGTGTATGTGGTGTCCTTGACCCCCAGTTCTAAGCAGATCTGGGTGCTTCCCTTGAGATTGTGGACATATGTGAAGAAAGCCTTATGCTTGTCTTTAGCAGATGTGGCCAGTTTGGACATGAAGTTTGCTGTGAAAGATTTCACTAGTGCTCTTATTTGCTTGTTCAGGCTAAGGAAAGAATACTTCGTTAGACACCTGCTCTCTCTTGGTCTGGACAGCAAGTTTTGTCTTTCAGTATAGAGTTTATTTATTGTAGATGTGCACCAGACAGGTTTACTCTTCCTTGAGGATGAGGATTTTGTCCTGTGTGGTATTCCTGACTCCATGCAGCTATCTACATGCTCATATAGTACCTAGTTTTAGGTTTGGACATATGTGCCAGTTCCTATAGAGGGGTAAGGGTCTGTGAAGCTGTTTATACCTTCCCTCAGGAGGTTGTAATCAGCTTTGGAGAAGTTTTTTGTTTGACCCTAGCTGGGGGGGGGGGGTCGGGGGATATGATGACTTCGAAAGTGACTGCTTTGTGGTCAGATCTTACCAGGGATATGACACTGTAGAGATGCTACAGTGGTTACTCATGTTGATTAATACCAGGTCCCAGATATTTGCACCTCTTGTGGGGGTGTCAAGCAACTGGTCCAAGGCATTTGCATTGACGAAATCAAGGAAGCTCTGGGCATTTGTGTTTTGGCAAGAGTATTATCACCAATCTATGGATCAGAGTAAAGGGTTGAATCTTGATAGATTCAAAGAGGTCCAGATAGGTGGAGTGGGAATCTTGAGTCAGAGTTTGGAGGCCTGTAGCTAGCTATGATTTTAATAGGGGTTTTCTTAATTGTTTACTGCACTTGGAGTGTCTCCTGTGCATCATACTGTTTGACCAGCCTAGAGGTGTGTATGTCTTTTATATATATATTGCAACTCTACCTTGTTTTGTTTTGCTGCCCAGTTTGCGGTCTGAATGAATGATAGCATGAGTATCTTGTTATGGCTGGGGTGCTCTCTGCAGCTTTGAACCAAGTTTCTGTGACTGCACAAATATCAGCCTCTTCCAGGGTTAATAATGCTTAATCCCCCCCATTGCCCTACTTTACAAGGCCTGCTGACTTCATTCACCTTAGAAGCACCTTTGGACAACCTTCAGCCATAAAGGCTCCATGGCACATGTGATAAGTACGTAGTACTATAGAGCAAACAACTAGGTAGGTAGGGATTCTAATCTCAGCACTGGCAGCTGTGTGTTTCAAGGTTAAAGCATTGTGAGGCCCTTTCCACCCAGTAAACCTACCATTTCCCTCCTTTACAAGGCCTCCTAATATCATTAACCTTAGTAGAAGCAACTTTGGACACCCTTCAGCCATATAAGCTGTGTGGCACATGCAATAAGTATGTAGCACTATAGTACATACAATTAGATAGTAAGGGGTTCTAATCTCAGCACTGGCAACTGTGTATGTTTCTAGGTTAAAGCATTTTGTGGCCCTTTCCACTCAGTAAACATACCATTGCCCTACGTTACAAAGCCTGCTGATGTCATTCACCTTAGAAGCATCTTTGGACACCCTTCAGCCATAAAAGCTCTGTGGCACATACAATACATACATAGCACTATAGTACGTACAACTAGATAGGTGTGGGGGGTCTAATCTCAGCACTGGCAACTGTGTGCATGCGTGTTTCTAGGTTAAAGCATTTTGTGGCCCCTTCCACACAGGAAACCTACCAGTGCCCTACTTTAAAAGGACTGCTGATGTCATTCACCTTAGAAGCACCTTTGGACACCCTTCAGCCATATAACCTCTGTGGTGCACACGATAACTATGTAGCACTATAGTAGAGAAAAGTAGATAGGTAGGGGTTGTGATGTCAATACTGGCAACTGTGATACTGTATGTGTGTGAAAAGCATAGCCCCTGTGTGTGTTGGTTATACCATTTTGAGGCCTGTTCCACCCTGGTGACCCCCCCATTGCATTACTTTACAGGGCCTGCTCATGTCATCCACCTTAGTTCCACTGTTGGGCACTTTCTAGGCATATAAGCTCCGTGGCACATGCGATAAGTAGGCAGTACTATAGTACATACAACTAGCTAGGTAGGTTTTGAAGTAGATAGGCAGGTTTTGTAATCTGACTATTGCCAACTGTGTGAGTGTATGTGTTTCTGTATGTATATCCCCTGTGGCTGTCATGTCTGTGTGTATGTGATGGTTATACCATTCTGTGTGCCTGTTCCGCCCTGTTAACTCCCCCATTGTCAACCTAGTCAGGGCCCTGACAGATGTCATCCACCTTAGAAGCACAGTTACACATGTTCTAACACAAAGGCACTGCGACATGTGCAATAGTCATGTTGGTCTGTATTGTACATAACAAGATAGGTAGATGTTCTAATCAGAAAAGTGTCAACTCTGTGTGCATGTGGGTTTCAATGCATGTCCCCATGCAGCAGTGTGTGTGTGTTTGAGATGGCTCTATCATGTTAAGGGCCTGTTAATCCCCCCCAATAACAATCCTAACAGCCCCTGCAATTGTCACCATCATGAATAGTAGTGGCAAACACTGCAACAATATAGTAGCTCTGTGGTGCTTGTGTTATGTGTATAGCAGTATCATATGTAAAACTAGGCAGGTAGAGGTTCTACTGTCAACAAGAGCAGGCCATGAGTGTGTGTGTGTGTGTGTGTGTGTGTGTGTGTGTGTGTGTGTGTGTGTGTGTTTGTGTGTGTGTATCCCCTTGCAGCAGTCTAACTGTGTTATTGCCACCAGCATACCTCTCAACCCCTCACAGAAATAACATAGGTTCATAGGTGTGTACTAGGCCTATGGTCCTGGGGCCTTTACAAGCTTAGCCATAGGATTACTCTGGCATAGTGCCACCTGACCTTATTTCCCAGTGCCTCTGTTGAGTAGAGCCATTGGCATTATCCCCATGGTGAATTTTCTGTTTCCCATCCACTCATCAAGATTTCTCTTGAAGAAGGTCAGCGGGGTGCTCTGCTCGACATGTATGGGAAGTCTGTTCCATAGCATGGGCAGTCTCTGGGTTATGAACCTTTCCCTCCAGCATGTTCTATTAATTGTGGTAATGAGGTTGAGGTCTCTGGAGCGTGTGGTGTGGAGGGATTGGGATTTCTTTAGATGTAGCATTTCTAACAGAGCTGGGTCAGACATGGCTTTGTAAGGCAAGCAGAGATCACCTCTAAGTAGGTGATATGAGACAGAGAATAGTTGGAGTTTTTTTGAGTCTGTCCATATAGGACAAGTGTTTAAGGCCTAGGATCCTCTTTGTTAGGCACTTTTGCGGCATCTCCAGTTGTTGCCGGTGTCTATTGAGGTACATGCCAAATGGGGCATTGTACTCGATGATTGGCCTAATGAGGGAAGAGTAGAGGGAGACAATGACCTCTTTCTTCCTGGATGCAAAACCCTTAGTCATGTGATGTGCCACACAGAAAGACTTTCTGACCACAGTGGCAATGTGTTGATCAAAAGAGAGGTTGCTGTCAACATGTGTTCCCAGATCTCTTATAACACCTTCTGTGTTCAGTGGACTATCATCAATGTGGTAATTCATGGGAACCAGATTTTTCCCAAAGGGGATGACGACACATTTTTTGCCATTGAGCTTAAGGCCATGGTTCTGACACCAGTCGTTGGTCTCAGTGAGGCCATTCTGTAGGATGTCAGCATCAATTGGGGAGTTAAAAATAGCTCCCGACTTGCAATAATTTGTGAACTTTGTCAGCCAGAGTCCCTTAGTCTTGGCCTGGACTTCAGAGAAGTAGACACCAAACAGGAGAGGACCCAGGACTGAACCCTGTGGGACTCTACTCATGACTAGTTGGCAGTCTGACTTGGAGTCAGCTACTTTCACACTGTGGGTTCTGTATGTGAGCTAGTTTGCAACCCACCTAGTGATTTAGGGGTTGATGCCAAGCTTAGTGAGTTTTTTTATGATTCCTGAGTGGGGAATGGTATCAAAAGCCTTGGCTAGATCAAGGTAGGTTGTATGAACCACTTTGCTTTCATCCACAGCTCTGGTGACTGACTCAAAGAAATCGATCAAGTTGAGCAGGCATGATCTACCCTTCACAAAACCAAACTGTGTGAGATCCAGAGTTTGGAGATTCCCTATATCCTTGTTTATTAAGTCCATGATGATGCATTCCATAGCTTTGCATATCAGACTCATCAGGCTAATGGGGCGGTAGTTCCCAGGGTCTGTAGTCGCTCCTCCTTTGTGGAGAGGGATGACTGTAGCAGTGTGCCATTCCGTAGGGTCAAAGACTGAGGTGAGACTGTGATTGAACAGGGCACACAGGTGAGGTGCCAGTTCACTCTGTAGTTCATGTAGAACACAGCCAGGGATATTGTCAGGTCCCATAGAAGCTGTATTCTTGGCCTTGTACAGTGCTGTTTTTAACCTGTGCAGCGGTAATACTGGGTGCCTGGAAATCTACTGGTATTGTGATTGGTCCTTTGGGGGGAGGGGTAAAGTTGGCACTGAATCTGTTGGCCAGTATACTGGCAATATCTGTTGGCTCGGTATAGGACATACCATTGTGCAATAGCTCAGAGCAAATGTGGGTATTGCCGTGGAGATTCTTTACATAACTATAGAAGGCCTTGTGGTTGTCTTTACTATCTGCTGCAATTCTTTCACAGCTATCTTTAGAGGTTAAAGCC
The DNA here is from genome assembly GCF_019279795.1 of Protopterus annectens. Taxonomy (NCBI): domain Eukaryota; kingdom Metazoa; phylum Chordata; order Ceratodontiformes; family Protopteridae; genus Protopterus; species Protopterus annectens. Next base: position 313,252,026 of record NC_056735.1, read on the forward strand.
ATACATTAAAGAGGGGAAAAGGCCAAACATTGAGCACAACCTTCACATATTGCTGTGACATGCATGGAAAGTATATACCAGAACAGGTTGTGCATTTGAATACATTTTCCAAAGGGTATGTGTTGTCATATGACAATATCCATCATTAGTTTGTAATGTTAGTCTTTCATGATTTTCCACCAATTTGCCAGAAAACTGCAGTGTTATGACAAATGGAAATAAAATATGTGGCAAACATCAGGACATTCTGCAGAAATATGTAGACATGAGAGGTATGGGAACCATCTGTACCACCCTGCAGGTTGCAGTCCATGTTTGGCAAGGTCTGACCTGTGACAACAACTCAAACAATACAGAGGTCCCCAGAATGTAGTACAACAAAAATTTCATAAAGTTGTCTACTAATTGCATAGAGCAGTTATTGCACATCAGAAGCATCTTAATGTTATGACAAATAGCATAAGCTAAGGTAATGTCACACAAAGAAGGTGTCATAGTAGCAAACCAAAGGAAATCCCATGTATTGCACTTGCCATGGGTATGGTATGTCCTGCCAACGGTCACGTTACTACAAGACGTGTCCCACAGTTACCATTTGATAATGTGGCAACCACAATCTGTGTCGCCTATGTGTGTGCAATATATAGGGCAGGACTAACCATTAAGCCCAGTAAGTGTCAGGTGGGTGGAGTGGTAAGGTCAGGCCAGAACCTGCCAAAGTGGAAGGTATTCAGGCATGGCCTGTCCATGCTACCAAAAAGCAGGTGAGGGCATTCTTGTGGACAGCGGGGTAATATACAAAGTTTGTTCCAAATTACAGTACAATAGCTGCTCTCCTCAAAGACCTGATGAGAAAACAACAGGCCAGATAGGGTTGTGTGAACCCCAGCCTGTGAGCAAGCATTCCAAAAGCTTAAAGGAGCTTTGGGAGGACCCCATGTGCTAGCCAATCCAGATTACAGCAAATAATTTGTTGTGTAGGTGGATGCTTCAAACCATGAGGTGGGGGCTGTACTCAGCCAGGTTACCTCAGAGGGAGAAGAGCACCCTGTTGTATATCTCAGCTGTAGACTCCAACCCAAGGAGGAATGTTATGCAGCTGTAGAAAAAGAATGTCTAGCCATAGTATGGGCACTGCAAAAACGTTATCGCTATCTGTATGGAAGGAAATTCACTGTGGTTACAGACCACAATCCCTTAACAGGGCTACACTGAACCAGCCAGAAAAATAGCAAGTTATCAAGGCAGAGCCTAGCATTGCAGGCATATGACATGACAGTGCAGCACCATAGTGGGGTCAGCAATGCCAATGCAGATGGGGGTCTCAAGACAGGGTATGGGTTAATGTGTTCCCAGACAGGGACATTTCTCTCAAGCAAGGGTCACTTGAAAAACTAGCTTGAGTCTTCAAAGGAAGAAAAGATGTGTTATGAGGTAGTGCCAACTGTGCCAGGGACAGTAGGACAATGCATGTGTAACATATACCATTATAGCTATCTAGAGTTTTGTAAATAATTATATGCCATTTGAATATCAAACTTATTTGTACAGATGCTTTTGTTAAAAATATATTTGTAAACTTGCTTGTGTTAAAAATATATCAATACTGGGTCCTGCCGGACAGAAAAGAAATATACATGTACGTCTGATTGTATTGCTGTAACTGATGAAATATATATATTTTAACAGAGGATACTGGAATGGAAGGGATTAAGCTCAGCCCAGCTAACCTTAAGACAAACCGCCTGAAATTAACTCATTACATCCGAGTGATGCCTCAGGGTGCATCTGCTGTTGACTCCTACTTACGCCTCAAGGCATCAAATATAGCTTGTTCATATTTGCTTCAATAATTCCAAAATCATGCTATGTACAAGGTTTTAAAAGATTTGTTTTAAAAGATTTCATCTTAAAGCTTACACAATAGCAAACTCAACTGCATTAATATTTGATCTCTGACTAATGTAGATAGATATCTGTTTTTATGATATTAATTTATATAGTTACCATTTTCACATTTTTCTAAATATCTCAACATGGTAACACAGGCAGAACTCCTTAACCTCAAATGAAAGCTCTCAGCTAGATGAATAAAATGCTGCTGACAGCATGTGAGTAACCCAAGTGGTTGCTGAGATACTGTAAGTTGTTTACAAAATATTACAAATGTAATAATTACTGTGTTTACTGTGACTTATAAAATTCAGTTTAAGACCTAGGACCTAAAGAATGCTACCACTATAAAAATAGTTTATACTGAAGAGTTTGACATTTATACTTCTTTCATAACCCCTATGGTTCCAGAGATTTGAACATTTGTTTGAAATGTGAGGACATAATTTGATTGTCAAAAGGCTTAAGCTCTGCCCATTGGAAGTTACAGTGCAAACTTCTTGAGCTCCACTGGAGTGAATGAGTTAAATGACTTGGTTTAGGCCATAAAGATTTTATCTCACAGGTGTGAATGCAGCCAGAGATGCAAGGTACTTATCTGAAATTCTGGAAGTGGACCAAAACAATGGACAGATGACACAACCAAGGTTTAGGCTGTTCATTAAACTCCAGCAAGAATGATCTTAAGAAGGCTGCAACTGTCGTCCCTTTATACCACTGATGTCTTGGTGTCTGAATGGGAAGAAGTCCACCAGACCAAGGAGGGGAATGGTGAAGAGCTCAGAAAGTCAGTGGGCTTCTGCAGGCAGGAATCTCCAAAAATCAGTACTGCAACAGTGGATATTACAATGCAAATCAAATGCTACTAATAAGGATCAACTTGCCTGTAACATAGCAATGTGTATTATCAAAAAGGCAAAACACCACAAAATAAAAGAGACAAAGGGCTTTCAATTTGGTTTTAATTTCATATATAAATATACATTTGCAAGTTAACAGGGAGTGAGACTTAAAATACTTCTCTTTTCTGATGATACAGTGTACTATCCTGTCACAGTCATATTGGACATTAAGTTGGTAATGTACTTTGAAATACTTCCTGAGAATGGTAGCTTGCCTTCAAATACTACCCAATACTTTAAAAAGAAGATGGAAAACAACTGAATAATTCTTCCTGTTCCAAAGCTGTTGAATTTTCCATTATCATTGAAAGTTCACCCTGTGATTTAAAAACAAAAGATATTTGCCTTTATTACTTGCCCATTTTTTTTATTAAAAAGTAAAAAAAAAAGAAAAATTAAAAGCTAGAGTCATCCATTGTTTTTATTAATTTTGATTCACTTTCTCTTTCTCAGACAAGAAATAAGGGAGCCTTGAGAGGGACAGCAAATCATCACAAAGTGGTTTGAGAAAACATACACAGAACTACACTTGCTCATGGGAATGACTACATAGTAGCAGTATTCTGGTTTAACATCCTTATTAGTCAGACATTTTTTTGCACATTGACTATAAAAAGTACAGTTTTGTACCTACCATAAATGTAGATGTTCGAAGATCCACATTGCTGCAGTCCTTACACTAGGGTAGTCCGCTGTCCTCGGTCGGCCCGAATATCAAAGTATAAGGCTGACGTCGGTCAGGGCGCATTTGACTGACATCAGAACGTTAGGGTACAAATGCGCATGACCGACGTCATATCCTCAGTCTTTTCTTGCCCCAGATGTCAGAAGACCCTAAAAATAAAGGTCAAAACCAAAAGACAGCAAACAACCAACCAACCACCCTTGCACTAACTATATGTACAATATATACAATATACACAATCTGTACAACCCAACCCACACAACCACCTGTAACTACAGAGGGGAAGGAGGGAGGAGTATTGGACTGCAGCAATGTGGATCTTGAACATCTACATTTATGGTAGGTACAAAACTGTACTATGTTCTTCATCTCACATTGCTGCAGTCCTTACACTTGGGTAGAATCCCAAAGCAGAGGTAAGGGAGGATGGCCAACTACAAGGAAGCAGGAGCTGCCAAAATGCCCTGCAAAACAGCAGTGGCAAAACCAACCCTGGACTTAGAGTAAAGTGGCAGGTGATAATGCCTAGAGAAAGTATGCACAGAACTCCAAGTAGCTGCCTCCAAAATATCCTTGGTTGCCACTCCCCTTAAAAAAGCTGTTGAAGTGGCAGTAGCCCTAGTGGAATGAGGCCTAATCCCAGCTGGAATCTCTTTCTGATGGGAATAACAGAAAGCAATGCAAAACCCAATCCACTTAGAAATAGTTTGTTTTGACACAGGCTTGCCCTGAGAACTCAAAGCAAAAGAAACAAACAACTGCTGAGACTGCCTGAACCCTTTAGTTCTGTCCAAATAATAACGCAACTGCCTGTGAACATCTAAAGTGTGCAAAATCTTTTCCCCTTTATTTTGGGGATTTGCATAAAAAGTAGGCAAATGAATAGTTTGGTTTAAAGCCACACTAGAAACCACCTTAGGCATAAAGGAAGGATTAGTACGTAATGATACCCTATCCTTATGGAAAATCAAGAAAGGCTCAACCGCCATAAGGGCCTGTAATTCAGACACCCTTCTTGCAGAGGTAATGGCCAATAAAAAGCAGTCTTCCATGATAAATATTTCAACTCAGCAGTAGCTGCAGGCTCAAAAGGTTGTAGAGTGAGTTTCTCCAACACAAAATTGAGATCCCAAGCAGGAGCAGGAGCTTTTAGGTGGGGTCTTATATTCTTTGCCCCTCTAAGAAATTGCTTGAGCAAAGGATGAGAAAACAATGGTGGGTCACAATCATAGTGAGCCGAAATTGCTGCAGCATGAACCTTAATAGAAGAGAAAGACAAACCTTTGTCCAGTAACTCAGTAAGATATTGAAGAGCCACACTCAAATTAGGCCCAGAAATATCAAAATCTTTTGCTGCACTCCAAAATAAAAATCTCTTCCATTTATCCGCGTACACTTTCCTTGTACTAGGCCTTCTAGCTTCCAAAATAACATTCAAAACTTGCTGAGGAAGTGGAGGCCCACTATGGTTCAAAACAGAATATGCCAGGCTGTTAGGTGCAGAGAGTGAAGCTTGACATTGAGCAAATGGCTGTCCTCCTGTGACAACAGGTGTGGAATCCAAGGCAAAGGCCATGGAGGCTTCCGGACTAGACTTCTTAGTAATGGGTACCAGTGCTGTCGAGGCCAATCTGGAGCTATTAAAATCATCCTTGGCTTGTCCTGTCTGACCTTCAGAAGTACCTTTGGGAGGAGAGGCAGAGGTGGAAAGGCATACACATGAAGATTGCTCCAATTGAAAGAAAGAGCATCCACTCTCCAAGCTGTGGGATGAAACCTTTTTGTGCAAAACTTTGGCAGCTGATGGTTTAGTGGAGAAGCGAACAGATCTATGTCTGGAGTTCCCCATGACACTGTCAATTCCTGAAATACATGAGGATCCAATTTCCACCGTGGGGATCCATAATTGTCTGCTCAACACATCTGCTAAGGAGTTCTGTGCTCCTGGCAGAAACCTTGCCTGAAGATTGAGCTGTAAACTGAGAGCAGTCTCCCACAAAATCATTGCTTGCCTGCATAGAGGATAAGAATGCGTTCCCCCTTGCTTGTTGATGTACCACATGACAGTTGTGTTGTCTGTTAGAATCAACACCTGTCCTGGAAGAAGGAATTCCTTGAAAGCTATTAATGCAAACTGGACTGCTAACATCTCCTTCATGTTGATATGTAGATGTTGTAGTCTGACAGGCCACTTGTTTTGTATCCACTTTCCATTTAGATGAGCTCCCCAAGCTTTGTCTGAGGCATCTGTCGTTAAAATCTGACTCACCTCTGGCCGGGTCACAGAGAGTCCCTTGTTTAGGTGACATTCCTGAGCCCACCACAAAAATTCCTTCTGAAAGCAAGGTATTATTTGAATGACAGTGTCCAGATCCTGGCAGTGCTGTGTCCATACATTTTGAGATACCACTGTAGCTTCCTCATATGCAGTTTGGCATTGGGAAGCACCAGAATACAAGATGCCATGAACCCTAAGGCTTGAAGGACTGTCCTTGCAGTCAGCCCGGACTGATGAGATAGTTGATGGAAGTAAAGGGATAGACTCTTTTGTTTGTCCGGGGTTAAAAAGGCCATCTGGGATGCTGTATTCAGTCTCACACCCAGAAAGCACATGTCTTGAGAGGGTACTAGACTGGACTTTATTTCGTTCACAGAATACCCTAGGCATCTTAGCACTGCTATCACATATTCCAAATGATGAAGAAGCTCTTCCCTTCCTTGAGCCAGAATTAGGCAGTCGTCCAAATAAGGATAGATCTGTATTCCTTTTAGTCTGAAGAAAGCTATCACTGGAGCCAGAATTTTCGTGAACACTCTTGGCAGTAGATAAGCCAAAGGGCAATGCAGAGAACTGATAGTGAGAAGTCCCAGCTCGAAAACGCAGATACTTTCTGCAACTGAGTCTGATAGGAACATGAAGGTAAGCCTCCTTGAGATCCAAAGTTACCATCCAATGATCTTTGCCCAGCAGAGGTAAAAGCTGCTGCAACGTCAACATTTTGAACTTGGGAATGTCCAGATAAGTGTTGAGGATAGATAAATCCAAAATTGGTCTCCACGTGTTCCCCTTCTTTGGTACTAGGAACAGGCGAGAATAAAATCCTAGGCCCACTTCTGGCAGAGGGACCGGCTGTATGGCCCCTAGTTGGAGCAACAGAGAAACCTGTTTGTGAGCCTCTATTCTTTGTTGAGGAGGAACGTCTGGCATGCCTTTGAAAGGAGGCAAGGTATGGAAATAAAACCTGTAGCCATGGTGTATGATATCCAATACCCATCTGTCCTGGGTAATTAAACTCCAATTTTCTTTGAAAAGTGCCAACCTTCCTCCCAAAGGTGCTGCCAGACGAGCAGGCTCTGGCAGCTGAAAAGGTAGGTCATTGGGTCTGCTTACGAAAGGACTGACCCCTGCCCTCACCAAGCCTGTGCAGGAGAACTCCCTGTTCTAGGCCTGGAAGAGACCTGAGCTCTGCCCTTACCACCCCTAGATCTACCCCTAGACTGGGAATCATAAGAAGGATACGTCCACCCTTTAGTAGGCCAATTTCTACTAAACTTTGGAGGCTGGACCTGCAAAAAATCTTTAACAGTCTGCATAGACTTAGCCTTGTCTTCCATTTTCTTTAAAACTGTCTCAACAGGAGGACCAAACAACACGTCAGATTGTAAAGGAGCATCTAAAATCCTTGTTTTAACATGTTCAGACAAATTCTGATCTCTCAGCCAGGCGTGCCTGCGAAGAACTGACCCAGTGGCAGCCACCCTAGACGAGGCCTGTACAGCATCAAAACCACATTGCAAAGAATGCTTACCCACCTGTTCAGAAACATGCACTAAATCTTGCAACTCTTTACAATCAATACCTACTGCCAGAGCATCAACCTTAGACTTCAATTGTGAAAGGAGATAGTTTTGGTATTTCAACATGTGAAACTGGCAATTCAGAGCCCTCATAGCAAGAGTGGAAGAAGTATAGACCTTCTTTCCCCATCTATCCAAGGCCCTAGCCTCCTTGTCTGCAGGAACCGGATTTTTAACAACAGAAGCCTTAACACCTTTAGGCCCCTGGCTAACAGTTTCTGGGTCTGCCCTAGGACTCTTAAAAAGATACTTATGAGCTTCAGGCACCCTGTAATACCTATCCGGCTTAACAGGAGCAGGAGGCAAAGAATCAGGATTAAGAGAAGCCTCTGTAAAAACATCTTCCACTACATCCAAAACAGGAGGTATAGCTAAAGGCCTATGCTGGGGTAAAAACAGAAATTCCCTAAGCCTTTTCCTGGAATCAGAGAAGTCCTGACCTTCCCAGTTAAAATGCTCCCTCATGGAATGAAGAGTTTCTGAAAAAGAAAAATCCTCAGGAGGAGTAGCAGAAGGAGTAGAATCATCCACATCAGAATCAGAATAAGGAGAGTACTCCTGCAAGTCTTCAGCCGAAGATTCTGAAACATCTGAAGCCTGCTCAAAACCCCCCAGCTCAGACTCCACCCTAGGTCTCTTATCAGGAGGGGGCATAGAACCCCTAATCAAAGAAATCAAATCTTCTGCCATTTTAAGCATATGCTTCTTGGGCACAGTACCTGAAGAGCTAGGGGTAACACCAACTGAAGCTAAACCTGGCCTGCCCCTGGGAGAAGCCTTTGAAACAGAGGGCCTAGCCACCTTAGGAAGGGAGGGGAGTATAGTAACCTGAGAAGCCCCCTCAGCCTGACTTGTCTCCTGATAGGCCACATCTTGCAATAATAAGGTCTCACCCTGGGAACACAAAGAAACCTCCGGTGGAGCCACCGGCTCCACCGACACCTCTAAAGAACCGGCGTCCGGTACAGACGGCTCTTCTAGCCTAGGCTTAACTGCCTTGTCCTTGCGCTTCTTGAAGAAGCGGCCGGAGCATCCGACGGCATTTTATAGTTGCACCGCTTCCCAAAGACTAACCTTGCACAATCCAACCTTCTCTTTATAGTGCGTTTATTAAATCTAGCACAAGAGCGACAGCCAACAACGTCGTGCTCAGGCCCTAAGCAAGGAATACACAAAGTATGATAATCTCTATGCGGTATCTGTTTCCCACAAGAAATGCAATTATTGACTTTCTGACATCCGGTAAATGACTGAGGCAAGAAAAACTAAAATATTCCCAACGGGTACTTAGCCAACTTTGAACTCGGTCTGAAACTTCTAAATCGAAAAATCTCAGAACGCCAACCGGCACTTGCAATGCTGCTTCTGCATCGGACCATGCGGCAAAAAAGACTGGGGATATGACGTCGGTCATGCGCATTTGTACCCTGACGTTCTGATGTCAGTCAAATGCGCCCTGACCGACGTCAGCCTTATACTTTGATATTCGGGCCGACCGAGGACAGCGGACTACCCTAGTGTAAGGACTGCAGCAATGTGAGATGAAGAACATACAATATTACAGCTTCAGATTAATTCTGCAGTTCAGAAAATACAAGTACAAGAGTTCTCACTCAAACAGATCTTTGGGAGATTCTCTTGCAGAATACAAGTACCTTTAAGACTCCAGTGCTGAAAGCCACATCATCAAGATCAATGTTTTTCCTCATGCATCCAAGTCCAACAATGTTATAGCCATTAAAATCCACACCATATCACAATTCACATAGATTAAGGAGAAGGCATGCTTAGAACACAACCTCCAGTTCATTTCCTGAACATAACTAAAAGTTCTTCCAAAATAATTACTATAAAAACACATCCTGCCCTTCATAATTATTACCAGTGCAATACTTTTAGTAGAAATGCAGCGTACAAAACTGTACACAAATTTGCAATTGTGTTTTTCTCTGAAATAAGAAGATAAGTACAACATACAATGCTGTGAAAAATCTATCCTGTGTGACTGCAGGATAAATGACTGTTGTTAGAGTGCAGTTAAAAGCTGAAGACAAAAAAATCGGGTACAAAGCTATAATTTTTATTTATGTGGGGGAATGGTAGGAAAGCCATGGCAAGATTTAAAAAGTGAAAAAAAAAATTTCTCTAAGGGGGCTGGTAGCAGAAAGACACACGCATGCACACAATCAATTAGGCAAGTTATAGCCAGGCTATATATATATATATATATATATATATATATATATATATATATATATATACATACACACACACACACACACACACACACACACACACACACACACACTCAGAGCACACACACATTTTATATATATATATATATATATATATATATATATATGTCTACTTTGTTTCACTGAAACCTCATTTCACTGAATTTGAATTCACTCTGACCAAATCGCTGAAATCTCAAATTACTGAAAACTCATTTCAGCGAATCTCATTTCACTGAAGTGAAGTACTGGCACTGTGTAGAGTAATGTAAGGCAAGTAAAAGGTATATCCCCTTCTCCCCACTGTAGTGCGATCCTGGAGTTAGTATATATAGTTGGGGGTGTGGGGGCACATCCCCCCACTTAGTTTGGGTTTATATCATCTTCTGCAAAGAGTTAGTCATTGGTGTTGTAAGTATGCATGTTTATGGTTTAAAATGTATTATTTTGAAGCTTTTGATGAAATATAATAGAAAATCAAACTAGGTAGGGGGCTAAGCCCCCACACCCCCCAAATGTGGGTGGCTGTGCCCCTACCCAACTATATATATACTAACTCCAGGATCGCACTACAGTGGGGAAAAGGTCATATACCTTTTACTTGCCTTCCAGTACTCTACACAGTGTCAGTAATTCACTTCAGTGAAATGAGATTTGGTAAAATGAGTTTTCAGTAATTCGAACTTTCAGCGATTTGGTCAGGGTGAGTTTAAATTCAGTGAAATGAGCTTTCAATGAAACAAACCCATATATATATATATATATATATATATATATATATATATATATATATATATATATATATATATATATATATATATATATATATAGGTCCACTTTTAAATGGCGAAATGCCGAAATCTCGAGTTTTGAAATAATGTACCCAAAACGTCGAGATTTCGGTATCTCGACATTTAAAAGTGGTGGAAAAAAAAAAAAATAGACACACACTTAAGATAAAGTGTTTGCAGGGGGGCACCCCCACACCCCTCCTACTTAAATATACCAACTCCGAGATTGTGTTACAGTGAAGAGAACGGTAATGCTCCTGTTGCACTTACCATTCTCTTCACTGTAGTGCAATCTTGGAGTTGATATATTGTAGGGGGGGTGTGGGGGGTGCAGGGGTGCTTGCACCCCTGCAAACACTTTGTTTTCGTTCATTTCTCTTTTTATTTCACTTTTAAATGTCGAGATACTGAAATCTCGACGTTTTGGGTACGTTATTTCAAAACTCGAGATTTCAGCATTTAAAAGTGAACCCATATATATATATATATATATATATATATATATATATATATATGCATATATATATATATATATATGCATAGATATATATATATATATATATATATATGTATATATATATATATATATATATATATATATATATATATATATATATATATATATATATATATATATATATATATATATATATATATATATATATATATATATATGTGTGTGTGTGTGTGTGTGTGTGTATGTATTATATATATATGTATACATACACACACACACACTAAGACAGAGATATATATATATATATATATAGATATATATATATATATATATATATATATATTTTTTTTTTAACTATCATAGAACCTTGCCCAGTGGATCCACTTCCAACATGATGATTCTTTCTGGGGCCATGGGATCTGGGCATTTTCTTGGCTTGGTGACAAACTTAGAGCCCATTCTTTCCTGCCTATGAATTCTAAGCAGCCCTTCTGTTCCCTGTCAAGAGTTGGGTGAAAGAGAGCAGTCCAGCTTGTTGATCTGGAAGGCAGCCAACTCACTCCTCCTAGCTCCTATAAGCCCTCTACTGCTGCCACCCAAGGGATGTGTGCCTTTGCATGGTGGATAAGGTTTTACTGGTGTTAACCACCATGATAAAGTGGGCTGTAATGTCTGTAGTTCCATTGGGTTGCATCATGTACACCTTTTAGGTATCAGTCCTGTGGTCAGCCAGTACAACCTGCCTGCCTCCCTCTCCTTAGAAAGGGCAAACCACAAATGTTTTTTCACTCCCACCTCTCCAATCCAGCTCTTACAGGTACCCATCTACTACTTAAATGAGGGTAATCTACAGCATAATAAGGGCTTTACCTCTCTGTGCCATGGAGCTAGTTAGGTAGCCAGGCTAGTTACTTAAGGTACATCATTCTACTGAGGTCTAATTTCCGCAGTTGGAATTTTGAGTGGCAGGGCTAGGAAAGTGTCTTGGGCTTTTTTTTAAGGGGGATTCTTCCTGGATGTTGTTGTTCTGACAGTATTTGTTCCAGTAATGATATGTCATGAGACACCCTTTCAGAGGTCAAGTGGCATGTCCCTCTTGCTGTGAAGATTCATTACAGGATTCATTTTCAGCAGTCAGTATTGTGTTTAAGATAGCCTTGCTTCATAGACTTTATGCTTCATACATGTGTGACTTTGTTCTGTTTTTGCTTTGCCTGCCATATTTTATATTATGGCAGACAAGGTTCAGTAACTCTTTTAACTAGAAATTAGTTATGAATAGATACAATATTATTTTCCAGAAAGAAACATTCAGCTGTTAAACATTTGGCTTTATATTTTCTCTGTGCAAACGGTTATCTTTTCTGCATACGTAATTCCTCAAATTGTATTACTTAGTTTTCTTATATTACCCAATTATATTTATTTTCTTTCAAAAGCTTGTTACTTAGCATTAATTGCAAGGTTGACAACTGAGTGTTGACGATCAGGTGATGTTAACCATCTCTGAATGAGAAAGCCTGTTCTCCTAAAACTATTACTTTTAAGATGAAAGTAACTGGAGTTTGCCAGGTTTGGTTTGGCTGACAGTGGTACTACTATAAAGAAAAAGAGTACTATAGCATTGGAAATGTTACTAGCCTTTCCCTGAAGTAACTGTGTGTGTGTGTGTGTGTGTGTGTGTGTGTGTGTGTGTGTGTGGTGAGTGAATCAAAACTTTACACTTACTGTGGATCACTGAGTAGTGTAAAGCACCAAATTTTGCATGAAGTATAGGAGAGATGTAGGAAACCAGTCTTATTACCCTGCTCTGTGTTTTTTCAGTGTGGAGCCTATTTTGATGTACCTGGTATATGGTTCATAACGCAATGAAGCAGTGCATGGTTTTTTTTGCATGTTCTTAAGTCTAAATTTCACTTATTTATACAAAGTTATATTCATATTCATTTACACTTTATTGTGTTTGTTGTTTACTGATGTTGATTTGGGAGTGGAGCAAATGGCAAGGCCACAGTTCTTGTGATCATACCCATGGTGGCCAGCACATGCTGGTTATGGCCCCACATGCCATCACTATTACACTGGTTATAATACAATACTGTATTATACTATGATAATGTTACAATATTATAATAAAGGAATTCCTAACTCTCTACAGAACTATAAGCCAAGGTAAACTTGAAGTGGTTAAGTATAACATGACAAAAATAAACTTGATATCTTTGGGAACTAGTATGCTAAAATGGACTGCAATGGGGCATTTTCATCATATAATAATCAGATTTCCTACTGTGATCAAGAGGGGTAGCCCTCATATTTAATAATAGGGTTCCAAAATCTGTACTTGGTTATACCCCCCCAAAAAAAAACTAAAGAATGATTTCAATTTGACTACATAGTAAGCCAATGAACATTACATTGATACAAGTGTATGCATGTTCCAATTACAAATGCTGAAGACAGGAAAGTTGCCTAGTTTTATGGAAACCTGCAACAACTCTTTGAAGTAAAACAACAAAGAAATAAGAGATATTGCATTCATCAGAGGTGACTGGAATGCTGCAGTTGGTAGCCAAAGTGCAAATGGAATAATAGGCAAGTTTGGCACTGGACAAATGAAGTGGGACACAGACTTCTAGAGTTCTGCCAAGATAATTCACTAGTCATAGCGAGCACTCTGTTTCAACATCCCAAGAGATGACTTTACACATGGTTATCACTAGACAGTTGATACTGAAATCAAACTAAATACTTTGCAGTTAGAGGTGCTACAGTTCTCTAGAGTCATCAAAAGCAAGACTTGGAGGGGACTGTGGTTAAAACCATCAGCATTGTACTGCAAAATTTAAAATAAAATTAAAGCAGACAAGAAAAGCATCTAGTCTAGTGCAGCTCAATATTATTCCAAGTGGGTATATAGTGGAAATAAATAAAAAAGTTAAAGGATTATACCATGTAGATACAGCACCCAAATGAAATAGGGATGAAGCATGTCATATTGCCCAAAAAGTGCCATCAAAAATATTTTAAATAGAAAGAAGATTAAGAAGGCAAATATCTGTCTGTGGAGACTTTAGATGTGGGTGAGTAAAGAAGGTCAGCAAAAGGCAACAGAAACAAAAAATGGCAATGAATACAGAGTCTCAGAGAGCAGCAAAGAGAGACAAGTAGACGCGTTTCAATAAATATTGCAAAGAAATGGAAGAAAGACAGCAGAATGGGAAAGATGACAGAAATATTCAAGAAGATTGTTGACTTCGGGGAAATTTCCACGTAAAATGGGCATGATAAAAGACAAAGACTAGATGGATAAAATAGAAGCAGAAGCTAGGCAGGAAAATACACAGGAATTACATAAAAAAGTACCCTGACATCAATGGTATGTTCTCTTATGCAGAGCCACACATCTTGGACAGTGAAGTAAATGGATCCAAGAAAGCCTTGCCAATAACAAGGCCACAGGAAGTGACATAATTACATCAGATTTACTTACAAGACGGTAAAATGATGATGTTTCAGTATTACTTATTTACCAGCAAATTTGAGAAACATAACAGTGGCTATTAGACTGGACTCTGAATGGAGAGATAAGTCAGCAAGCAAAGGAGTGTAGTATTGCTGAAACTGAATTCATCCTCAAGTCTTGGTGAGTATCTTCACGAGGTGGACCCTGTTTTTCACAAAATCTCACCAAGATGTCACAAATATATAAACTGTATTTTACATATTTTATATAGCATATATCATGGACAGAAGTAGGACAAAAATGTAAAAAGATAGCTGGGCGCACAAGACCCAGGATAGAAAGTGCCAAATCCTGGTAGGCACACTGGTGTCAGGACTGGAAACAATGACAGAGTAGAATCCTCAAAATACAGAAACATTCTTACAATGGGGCCAGGCCAGGCCCAGGGGGAAGATATCCCTCTAATGTAGAAGGAAGTAGCAGTCCACAAAAATCATGAAAATTGATAGGCCAAATAAGAGCCATAAAGATGACAGAGTGGACTACTAAGGATAAGAAAGAAATTATGTATTGTTAGTATTGTGCAAAAAGCCCAGAATTTCCAGATACAAAAATATTAACAGAGAAATTAAGAGAAAGAAGAATACTTCCACAAGAAAAACGGTCAGAAGCTTCAAATTAAAATCTGTGTTCATTAACACAACAAATGTGTGAAAAACATTATATAGACTGAGAAACTTTGATCTGTTTGGAAAAAGAAGCATCTGAGGAAGTACAAAAATATAAACAAAACCTAGAGATTTTTGAAAAGTATAAAAAAGTAATATGGAGATTGGAAAGAGAGAGAGAGATTTGATATGGTGCAATATTTATGCAAAGTTAAAAGCCAAATTAATCAAAATAAAAAAGGCAGCCCCAAAGATATTCTAAGAGAAATACAGGCAAAGGCATCCAGATATGGAAAACTTCACAATAAAAAAAACACCACAAAGAGGGAATGTAGATTAGATTAGTAAAGTAGAAGTTAAAAAAATAGTTGGAGTTATGAAATGCCTGCAAGTGAAGGGTTTAGTATAGGTGGTCTAACACAGGCTACATCACAGCATGATGGAAAGAGTCCCCAAATGAAGGAGAAACATGAAGATCAGGAGACATGCAAAGAAGAAAAAGAGATTTAATATGGTGTAATATTTATGCATTGGAGAAAGTAAAACTAATCAATACAAAAAGAGAAGCACCAAAGATATTTGAAGAGAAATACAGGCAAAAGAATCCAGACATGGAAAACTTTACAATACAAAAAATAAGAAGACAAACAGGAAAAGTATAAAAGAAGATTAATAATGGAGAAGTTAAAGAAATAGAAACTGAAATTATGGAGTACCTGAGAAGTGAAGGATTCAGTGTAGAAAATTTAACTCAGAAAGCACAACAGCAGGATAGAGCAATGGACATCCAAATTAAGGAGAAACAAGTGGAACAGGAAGCAACTAGTCAGTTGCCATATGAAGATATTTTGGAGCCTTCCACAGCAAGCCAGTATAAATGTTCACTTGAACCTGGACAGCAAGGGAAGGAACAGCAAACTGTGGCAACTCTGATGCGGACAATGTTGAGGAGTGATAGGCCAGTGAGTTCCCATATGACAGAGAAACGGGTGATACAGGATGAAAATTAAAAAAGAACGTGCCATGGGAAAATGCTATAAAACTTTTTATAGAATGCCTGCAGGAAATTGGGGACATGTGCCCTCAGTTTAGAAGAAAATGAGCTAAGAGAAGAGTTGCTTGATTTAATAGACCTAGACAGACATATTAAGATCAATGAAAAAAATAGACTACAGAAGGTCAATAAAATCCAAAAAGTCAGAAGTTTGATCTAACAAATTAACACAGTAATTAGGACTGTCCATAGAGATCCATGTGATATCACAGAAGTAAGGAGGATATATTACTCTGCAGCTAAATTAATAACAGATAACATTCGACCACAAGAACACAGCGTAGTAAGGGAAAGGAAGGGAAGAAATCGAATACCATCATGGAAGTATCAAATACAGAAAACCATAAAGCAAGTAAGACAAGAAGTCCCACTGTTAGAAGAGTACAGAAGAGGAAAAAGATCAACAAATATACACAGAAAGATAAATGTGATAAAAGCAATGCACAGTATTATAATGGATAAGGATTTATCATGCACTATCGCAAATAATAAACTAAAAATATCAGCACAGGCAGAAAAACGTAGAAGATACACAGATAAATATAAAGGAACAGTACTAAATAAGCAATTTATTGATGACCCAAAAAAGTTTTATAGAGAATTAGGAAACAAGGTAAAAGGAATTGAAAGACCAGCAAAAAAAGAAGAAATAGATACATTTTGAAGACATATTTATGAAGATCCTGTGGAACATAAAAATGCTAAATGGATAGAAGAAGTAAAAGAAAGAATATGAAGTTCAAAGGTACAGGATATGAAATGGGATGAAGTAATAGCTAGAGAGATTGAAGTAATGTTAAGAAAAGCTTCCAACTGGAAACCCCCAGGCACAGATGCAGTACCTAAATTCTGGTTAAAACTATTAACATCTTTGCATGAAAATTTAGCCATGAGTAAGAACTATTTATATGCGCACCCTGAACAGACACCATCCTGACTAACAGCAGGAAAAAACAATGCTCCTACTTAAGAGTGAGCCTGCAAGCTACCCTAAAAATTATAGACCTATAACTTGCCTTCTGATACCATATAAACTATACACCAGAATTGATGCCGACAGAGTTTATAGTCATTTAGAAGAAAATTCAATCATGGCAATAGAAGAAAGTCATATGGAACAAAGGATCATTTGCTGCTAAATAAAGTCATAACGGAGAAGAACTGTAAGGGGAAGAATCTAAGTACGGCATGGATTAACTACAAAAAAAGCATTTGGCAGTATCCCACATTCATAGATAAAAGAGTGATTAAAAATGTATAAGATACACCCTACACTGATCAATTACATTATGGTGACCATAAAACAGTGGCAGACCACTTTGCAATTAAGCCATGATAACGGACTAATTATTATTCCAGGGATAAAAATTCAAAGGGGAATATTCCAGGATGTCTCCCTGCCATGGTTGCTATTCTGCCTTGCCCTTAATTCATTAAGCTGTCTACTTAACAGATTAGGCCATGGCTATAATTTGGCTCCTAGAAAACAACTAAGTGTAAAGACTTCTCATTTTCTCTCTGTTGATTATTTAAAACTGTATAGTTCATCAGATGAGGAACTGAAAGCACAACTGCAAGTAGTCAAAACTTTTTCAGATGATATAAGAATGTCATTTGGTATTGATAAATATCAAAAAACAACCTTTAAAACAGGAAAGCAGCAGCACCATGAAAACATCAGTTTGGGACAAGAAGGTGACAAAAAAGAACTTGATCAAGAGGGAGTATATAGATATTTGGGAACTGATGAAGGATCAACAATAAAACATGAACAAATGTGACTAAAACTTAATAAGGAATATTTTAGAAGACTTTAATTAATTATGAAAACATTGTTGACACTGAGGAACAAAATTCAAGCTATAAATCAATTTTCTCTTCATGTCCTAACTTACAGTTTTGGAGTGACTGACTGGCTCCAAAAGGTGTTGGATAGATCAGACAGGAAAACAAGAAGGATGCTTCATGCTCATCAAATGATTTAGAAAAATCAGTGCATACCAAGATTATATATTCCCTGTTGTGAAGGAGGTACGGACTTCCTTGTAACTTATTATATGTATAAATCTGCAATCGTGGGACTGCACACATATCTGCTGACCTCACAAGACCCAAACGTAGTGAAAGTTTTGAAACATGAGGAGAATAAATCTAAGATGACTTCCTTGCTTAGTCTCGCAGAAGCATATTGGAGTCAAGCAGGAATGGAAATTAAACCAGAAGTAGATAAAAATCAGGCAGCAACTGAATGTGCCAAAAAAAAACAAAAAAAAAAACAAAAGAAAGACTATTAGGTGAAGGATCAGATGAGAAGGCAAGAAATGTGGAAAATGCATAAATATAGTTGGATGTACAGAAAAGTTCTGGAAGAACCTAATGTTGATCAGGATTGAACACAGGAATGGTTATGGAGAGGCAAATTCAAATCGAAAGATGAAAGGATAATAATGGTGGCTCAAGACAGTGGGCTACGTACATGATGATTTACAAAGTCCATTGAAAATGTGAGAGAAACAGACAAATGTAGGTTTTGTAAAATAGAATTGGAAACAGTCTCACACCTTGTTGCTGGTTGTGACATACTAATGGCAGAAGGAGTGTATACTGAAAGGCATAATAATGTGGCAAGACTGTTGCACTGGGGATTGTGCAAACATTATGGTATTGAAGTGGCTGAAAAACACTGGAAACATTAGCCACAAAGCATTATAGAAATACATCACATGGGATCACCCATTACCAACAGTTCACAAGACAGATGCGAGAAAACCAGATATAGTGGTCCATGAATGAGAGCAATGTGGAAGAAAGATACCCATACAGTTCCAATAGTAGAAGGAGCAAAGGGTCCTATAAAAAAGAATCTACAAGTGTATTTAGATATGTTATCAATACTGTACATATAACTCCGTACGAACTGCAGAAAGAGTCACTGCTGGCACACTGCGGGTGCTACAAAAAGCACTTCTGGCTGACATCAAAGATTGAAACAATACTAATTTTATGGACTTTAATCATACTTTGACTTAGGAATAGGGTCCATTCCTGTCATGGTATTAGAAACCCAAAAGACTTAGAGAAATAAAAAAAAAAATTGGAGAGTGCTAATTTATATTTCAATCCCTAAAAGGGGGCAATGCTAACGAGTGCTGAGATTCTCCAGCATTTGTGCTTGATTCTAATGTTCAAGATTATGAACACTAGACTCCACAGTTATATATGGACTGATAACTGACAGATGTTTAAGCTGCATTTAGAAAGTGTGCCAGTGGTCAAATGGCCAATATCTGCTGGATAATGAACGCATGGGAATTCCAGAAATATTTACTGTTTTCTGCATTACTCAGTATGAGGGTATCCCCTTTTAAGATGGTGGTAGGAAAACAGATTTACCCTCTAGTGTTTATTTTTTATGTGATTTTGCAATGTAGAAGGGAGGCAGTAATTCTGAAGTCTGTGGGCCCAACGATCATCATGTTGCAGTAGCTAGGATTATTTTTTTTTCATTATTATTAATGCAGCCTATTTTTTGTCTACCATACTTGTGCTCTGTAGATATAAAAGGTCCCTTTAACTTCTGGAACTAGTCACCAATCTTTCTCAGGGAGGGGAACTTTCAATGCAATATCTCCAGTCAGTGGTACAGGTGGTTGTCTTCTCTCTTGCCAGAATATGACAATCTTGGCATAACTCTTACTGTTCTTGACATATTTGTAGCTGTTACCTTCAAAATGGTCTCCTTGTAGTATGAGTTTCTGTTAGTCTTGTTCTGTGTATACTGATATTCTGCCACAAAGGTGCTGCTTGATAAAGGACAAAGGTAGAATATACAAGTGAGTTTTCACAACATAAGGAAACATATGAGAGAAATACTCCTTCCAATGGCAGCAGTTTCGCCTGTGTTTTTATTAGGATGTGTTGGGCACATGTAACTCTCAGTAACCTTTAGAACCAACTTCACTGACATTTCAATAAAATATGGGACATTTTGATAAAATATGGTGCAACAAATTTGATGCTTTCCCCAGTAAAACTGCCATTGTTTTATTTCTGCAACCTATAATTTCAGTAATACTACTTGTAAGGGTGCTGACACCCCTTTAATCCCCCTCCTTTTTAAGTTACTATATAACAGGTGGTTGTGTTAAGGATGGCATTAGCCCTTTCCCTACATTTAATATTAATGAAAAAGTAGATGTCAGCAAGGGTACTTTGACATTTTCAATGTAAAATTGCATATTCCACTCTGTAAAACTTTTCAGTCTTTTGTATACTGAAAATATACACTAATTAAAGGCTTCACTATTTTTATTAGGTTTCAGGTTTGTACACAAGGAGTGCATGCATTACAAGGAGTGGGCATGGCTGGAAGCTGTATTGCTCCACGACAGAAAAGTAACTGGGGGCACTAAATGTTTCAGATGCCATATGTTGTTGCTTTTGTAGTTATTATTTAGCCTTTTAGTCAAATCCATCTCTTTAAGCCCTCAAATCAAATTCATGCTGTCTATCCATCTTAGTTTTTGCTACCTCTTCTTCTTTTGCCTTTGACCTTTTCCAGCATTAGTGTCTTCTTCAGTGAATTCTTTCTTCCCATTATTTGGCAAAAGTTTTAGTTTTGCTAAGATCTTCCAGTGAAACAGTTATGTTCATTTTCTTAAGGATTAACTGATCTGATACTTCTAAGAGTCCATGGAATTCTCAAAAGTTCTTTCCAGCACGACAGTTCAAAAGCATCAATTTTCTGGTGCACAGCTTTATTTTAAGTCTAGCTTTGGCAGATTAATGTATTTTAGTAAAGCATAGTTTTAGTATGCTGATTTGTCTGACTGCTTATCATTTTACTTTTAAGATGAAAGTAACTGGAGTTTGTTTAATACAGCCTTTTTCTGAAGATGGTGTTACTTTCTGGAGAGTGGGATGATTTTTCCCATAGAGAAATTGGTTCACTGGACAACTAGCATTAGCTCTGAATCTCTGTTTTTTGGCTAAATGAAACTGAAGTTGCAAACAAAGTAGGCTTTGCTGGGTGTTTATTTGATCCTCTTTGTTAATTATGGTTTGGTTGGAACAGAGAGAAGAACTGCCACCAATTGTTTGGTTAAATGTTTTTTTTTTTTCAGTTTGTAAAGCTTGATGACTGGAGACTAGATTGCAGTGCTATATGTGCCTTGTTTGACTACTGCATGTTTTTATAATTATGCCATCTGAGGACTGTATTGTCATCATCTTACAGTGGAAAGCTTTACTGATCGCAAAACCTACAGTGGCTATACTGAGCTTAGCTTCTTGCTACAAATTAGACTTTCCTTGCTTTCTCGTTTCATTCAAGCCAGTGATTTGTTTCACTGCTGATGAAATCCTTTAGTTCCTAGACCTTTTATAAAGTAGGGCTCTCCGTGGAATTCTTATAACACTCTATGGCATTTTGAATGCTCAAGTAAGTGAGAATTGTCCATACGCAGCAAGAGTGAGCTTGTGGTTTAGTTCTTAAAGTAAGTTTACTTTTATTTGCCTTTGTGCTGGCCTTGGCTGTCTTACGTTTGACATTTCCCCAAAATCCTGATTTAGGGGCAGCGCAGTGGTACAGTGGTTAATATTGTTATCTCACAGCAAGAGGTTCTCCTGTTCGATTCTCGGCTGTCCTCCCTGCATTCACCTGGTTTCCTCCCACATTCCAAAGACATGTGTCTGGAGCGTTTCTCCCTGGGCCTCAGCTGAAATAGGCTCTGTCCTAGTCAGACTTTCCCGGTCAACAAATGTTAAATAAATAAATAACATTTTACTGAGTTAACTTTCCTAGTTCCTCTTGCCAGCATTGTGGGGCTCTCATTACACTCACTAAACTAGGTATAAATCTCTATGTCATAAATCCCTTATGTCCCTATGTTACAACGACTGGAAAGGCTGCGGAAATACCTCACAAAGAGGATTACCGGCCTCAAACAGATGCCCTACGCAGACCATCTAAAAAAAACTCCAGCTTTACTCCATCGCATACCGGCTGCTCAGAGGTGATCTCTGCCTAACATACAAAGCTATGTCAAACTCAGAGCTGTTGGACATGCTCCACTTAAAGAAATCACAATCCATCCAAGCTACACGCTCTAGGGACTTAAACCTTGTCACCACAATAAACAGAACATGCTGGAGGGATAGATTCCTGTCCCAGAGACTACCCATTCTCTGGAACAAACTACTTATTTATATCAAACAAAGCTCCTCATTAGCACTCTTCTAGAAAAATCTTGATGATTGGATGGGAAACAGGAAATTCACCCCGGGGATCACTTCTGTTGCTCTACTGGACAGGGGCACAGGTAAATAAATTTCTTGGGTGGCGAAAGCCAGGGTACCTTTTTGGCTAGGCTTATACAGGCCCTAGGTTCAATAGCCTAGTACCTACCTATGAACCTATAATAATGAACACCATTTGCTAAGTTGCTTTTAGAGTCTAAATTCTAGAAGTCCTGACATTTTACTGTAGCTTCAATGAATACAAAACTCTGCCTCTAACACTTGTCTCACTTTTCCATAGTACAGTACTAAGAGAATCTCACATGACACAAAGGCCACTGTATGCACTTTGGTCTTTAAGGATTAATTTCTAAGGACCATCCTATACTATCACCAACACTATATAATCCAAAACCACTGGATAGTCCAATTTTCTAGCAATGCCTATGATCAGAGTTTCTTTTTTTACCAATGACTGAATTAATCTCACTAGCACTTGAAAGAGTCATATTATTAATGTTTTATTGTGCAGTGCTTTTTTAATGTGACTTTGTAACTAGTCACCATTTACATCATGTCTGTTGCTTGAATTTTATTAACAACTCCTAACTGTGCCATGATGAGGTTCTCGTACATTAGGAACCTTCCTCCACCCTTCTGTTTTTAACTCAGTCTCTGACACGTAGAACATTGGGGGCCATTAAGAGTCATTGGGTGGGAGGTGAGCATTTTTTGTGCATCATGACCTAGAGGACCACATCAGGGTTTGGATTATAGGATATCACTTGAAGGTGAAGAACAGTTTGGACAAGGGTTCTCCCAAATTATTTTTTTATATCTTAAGAGTTTAGAATGCCATAACTGACCATCAGGACCTGCATTCCTGGGCCCCATCCCAAGGCTGCACTTCTAACTGCTAGGTCAAGTTGGAGCAAGCCAAACACTGCTCACAGTTTATTCCATTTGGATGATCTGGCATTTATCACAGAGCCTGGCTAGTTAATCATTTTGGACCTCAATGGATGCACTGGGCATTAGTTTTATTCACAGACTTTGACTGGGCAGTACTACTGGTGGTACAGCATTCTATTTTTCTTTTACATTTGAAATACTGCAGATGAATGTTTCTGACATCACTGCATATGGCCTTGTAGACAATATGAAAAAGCATACTTCTGGCATATCATCCTTTCCAAAGAACACGTAGGGGACATTTCTGCAACAGTTTGCTGATCTCTTCCTTGACCTAGAGCATGAATGCTCCCCAGTGGCTACTCTTGGACAACTTCAATTTCTACATCAATGACAAGACACAAATTCACCATGGAGACTTTTGGCTTCACTCAGGTAGTTATTACTGCTACCCATAAATATGGGCAGTCTTCAGACTCAAGGGTTCTGTCTGGAAACCACTGAATTTATACTACATTTTCATGATGACAGAAGAAGCCAATAAGCCTATCTACGTTTTCCTTGAGTTTATTCAGCATTCCATCTCCTCTGTTTTCCTAACTTAATCTTTGTTTCTTTCCTACCTGT
Source organism: Protopterus annectens (assembly GCF_019279795.1). NCBI lineage: Eukaryota > Metazoa > Chordata > Ceratodontiformes > Protopteridae > Protopterus > Protopterus annectens. The sequence goes on from NC_056735.1 coordinate 313,275,810, forward strand.
TTCATTCTCTTCAAAATACCTCTGTAGATTCCCATACCATCACCCATACTGGTAGTGCATTTCATGAATCCATAATCATCTTTCAAATGAGATGTTAAACCAAGGTGCCTTATCAAAAAGAGAAGGGAAACTTCCCCTGATGCCCTGGCCAAGTTTCCCTTAGTAGTATAAATACCACCTTGGTTCTCACCTGAAAAGAAGCCACCAGCCTAATGGGACTAACCTGGGCATCAATGGATGGATGGTTGGATGGGTGAATGGCTGGATGTATAAATACATAAATAAAATCCTGTCTGGGAAGAAATGTTTTCATAGATCCAAGAAGTAGTTGATCTCAACAATCTTTCTGTGGCACCTTTGCCCCCTTTATCCTTCTTATTCAGGACACCTCCTTCCTCTCTCCCCAAACTAAATAACCTACTAAAATAAATAATTTCCTCCACAAATAATATCAAAAATCTCATAACACTTGGAAAATTCAGTCTCAACCTGCTCAATCCCATTTCCAATTATCTAAATACTCTTCTGATACAATTCAACTTCACCCAGCTCTTATCTCAACCTGCTAGACCTAGCCTCAACACATCCCACTACTCCCTCCTAGATCTCTTATTAACTAGCAAATCTCTTATGTCAGTCATCCCCATCCATCATCTTTCAGTAAACACTATCTTATTAGTTTTCACATCACGAACAGTGGCACAACAGGTAGCACACTCGCCTTTGGTGCAGAAGGCTGTAGGTTCTCCCATGCCAGATAGATTGATTGCTGACACTGCAGTGCAGTATAAGGTGGTACTGCTTTCCTAAGTTTGTTGTTCTTCAGATGAGATGTTAAACTGAGGCCCTATCTGAGTTGCTGATAGCTCATCTGGATGTAAAAGATCCCATGGCACCTATCAAAAGAAGTAGGAGCCCTTTACACATACACAAAAAGAACTCTTATTTACAGCACATTTACATATTTACAAATATTTACAAATGTACAAATATACAGATATACAAATGTTTATACACATTCATAATTTCATTTATAATCACACTAAATTTGCATCCCTATTAGACCCCACTCTTTTTCCATAACACCATCCGATTTTACTTAATATTGTTACTTAAATCCTTTTATCGTAAAACATAATTTCATTTATTGTTTCATTCCATATAACCTATACGGCATAAAATAGCTTTTTATCTATTCTTTTAAAATATTATTTACTTCTATTCTTATAATAGCCATGTTTAATTATATTTGTGGTTATTGTATCCTCTTTGTTTATATCTTCAAAAAATTCTTTACATAGCTTTCCCCATAACTTTTTTACTCTCTTGCATTTCAAAAGACACACATTCCACAGTTTCCTCTTTGTGAAAATTTAAACATATTCCATCATTTTTCTTTTAATATGGCATATTTTCTTTTAATGCTAATTTATCTATTACCAGTCTCCACAAAAAAATCTTGACAGTATACTTTCTAATTATACCATTTGCTTGTTATTTTTATAGTTTAAATTTTTTCATCTGTTAGATTTTCCCATGGTTTTCCATAGTAATGGTTTATCATTACACTCTTATACCATACTTTTCTTTTTCTATATCATCAATTTTTATTTTCCACAAAAATATTCTTTCTTGGTAACATTTTATTTCTTCATTTGTATACTCTTTTTTTTTTTCCTTTTACACTTTTTACATACCCCCAAATTTATCAAATTTACATTTATACAAATTTACTACTAATCTCTCATCTTTTTCATTTATCCACTTTAACACTTTGTACATTAAAGGTGGGAAAAGTTTTGAAATTATTTATTGTGGTCTCATTTTTTATATCACAAAAACCTGGCATTTTAAAAGAGTTGTGTAAACTTTTTATATCCACTGTCTAGTTGTTAGGACAAATACTTAAATGAAATACTTCAAATAAAATAGTTGTATAATTGTAATAATGCATTGTGTGTCAAATATGATGGTACTAATTTTATCTCTTTTTTTTCTCTCACACCAACCCTTATCTTATTTTTTTATTTTCTATTATGTATCATCAAAATGTCTCTGTCATCCATCTGAAACAAGTCATAAAATGCTTCACAGCACAGTGAGGTGGGCCGACCCCAGTGGGTCAGCCTGCCCTGACACTCCACTGGCTCCAGCACTGATGTCCAGCAAATCTGAGACTCAACTTGGCAGTGTTGCCTCTGTTGCCCCTGCACTCCTTGCACCCTCAGGTAGCATTACCCCAGCAGCTGGTGCTGGCAGAGGTGGGGATTTCATCACCTGCCAGGAGATGGCAGGGTTGGTGCATAGGGTCGTGCACAGCACCATTGGTGTACACCTACACCAGATGGAGAGGCTGCTCTCCCTCATGGCCCATAAGAGGAGAAGATGTCAAGCACTCCAGCAGTCAGTGCAGTAAGGGAACAGTGATCACAGTCCTGCGGGTGAGGCTAGATTCTCACTGTTCTCATGTTTGATGGGCATGAGCTTGCTTTGTCACCTCCCTCATCCCAATCATCCTCATCCCACTCATGGTGTCCCCCAACCTTTTGTGTCGTTCACCATTCCTGTGTCTTGTCTCATTTGTCCCATTTGTTTGCATTTGCTTCCTCACCTACCCAACTTACCTGACCCAGAAATACCAGCGTCCCTTACCCAGCATTCCTCTCTTACTTATGTAAAAAAAAAAGGGAAACAAAATGAGCACCTGTCCCACAAAAAAAAATATTGTCTTATACATAGCTCTCCAATTCACATGTGTCTTCTTGACGCACTTGATTTGGTCCAATTGGCTATACAACATGATTGCATTGTTGTCACCCCTCTTTGTGGAGCTAACAGTGTAAATTCAGCCAATATTCTGTACATATTTTCATTTTACACTGTTGAAGAAATGGATAACTATGGTTCTTTCCTATCTCCGGCCTGCACATTCCTATATTGCTTTCCCTTTGTTCTCCCCCCTGCTTGCCCCCAATTTTATCACTTTGCTATCTACCCCATTTTAACACCTATAATCAGGTCAAAAAATAAAATTGCACAAAACACACAAGTAGCAAAAAAAAAAAATTGAGCCCTTCACTTTTGGCCTCTATGTGTGGAGTTTGGCATCATGCACTAATGCCAAACAACGGTGAATGGGTCTTTCTTGATGTGGTTACTTCCGCACAATGCTGCTTAAACACACTGCATTACGTCAACACACAGTAACACAAGCTGAAGGTAGTGTAAAGTAGGATTTCACTGTACTATCACTACTTATTTAAAAGTATTATATACACCTGGATTCAAAACTTATATCATCTTGGCTCAAAAAGAAATGTATCAATGCATTTACACCTGCTGCCACATAGTAAGTTAAGCAGCAGGTGAGTTTCATAAATTCAGTACGAACTCTTACAATTTTAGCAATGAGCCTTGTCTTTGAGCACTGCTTAACTATGCGCAAACAGGGAAAAACAGCAGAAATGTGTCTCTTGCATGTGCAAACATTTTGCCAACCATTGCACAAAGCCGCTGCTTGGCAGTGTCTCTACAAAGTGGAAAATAGCATGTATTATGTTTGTTTACTGTCTGTTTAGTGTTTATGACATGAAACTACATGTGGAAAAGGAAAAAATGAAGGCCCTTTCTAAGAAAATGTCACATATTTACAAAGCAGCCATCTGTTAACTGCCCCCATGCACTGCAACCTTGGTCTCTCAGTACTTGTTCACAAGTATATGGACTACACTACATAAATTAATAAATGTTGTGTTATGTACCATGCACATCTTTAGAATGACAATGCACATTCATATTTTCCAATACTGGTTTGCGTATAGTTTGTAAAGCTGTCTCAAAGTATATCTGCACATCAGAACACAATCACCAAACACTTCAGATTGCACACTCATCAGTCTGTTAACATGCAGAAAGAATGGTTGTGTAAAATCTTACCATAACCATAGATGTCCTTCTCTTCCATGTTGCAGTATTCCAAACCCTTGGGTTTTCCTCTCTTGCTACCCAAACATCTGGAAAGTATACAAATGCTTCTAGTTACTGCTGGGTACGTGGGACGTTTGATGTTGGCTAAGGGAACGTTGGCCATAAAAGTGACGTCTGCACATACCAGACCTCAGAACTGAGTGTCCCAGTCGGACCTCAATCCCAGGATAACTGTACAAGTTCAGTGCCATCCAGGAAGGGGCAGTCTAGTGGAAGAGGGGAGAAGAAGGGAGGAAAGGAATACTGCAACATGGAAGAGAAGGACATCTATGGTTATGGTAAGATTTTCCACAACTATTCTATGTCCTTCTATTCTTATGTTGCAGTATTCCAAACCCTTGGGTGAGTAACAAAGCTCAAAGGGAAGAAGAGGGGAGTGGCTTTGAACAATTTTCTATGAATCCACAAAGGATTTCCTGGCAAATCCAGCCCTGGATTTGGAAATGTGATCCAGTTTAGAATGCTTGGTAAAGGTGTGAACAGAGGTCCATGTAGCTGCCTCTAAAATGGTGGCAGTGTCCATTCCTTTAAAGAAAGCTCCAGATGAAGCCATAGCCCTAGTGGAGTCTGCCTTAATCTTAGACCCTAAGGACTTCCCATGGTATGCACAGCAGAAGGAGATTGCCCTGGAAATCCAGGCAGAAATTGTATGCTTTGTCACTGCTTTCCCCAGAGCCCTGGGAAGAAAGGAGACAAACAACTGGTCTGCTTTTCTGATAGATTTGGTCTTGTCAAAGTAAAACATAAGCTGTCTATGCACATCAAGGGGGAATGTAAGACTCTCTCACTGTCATTCTGTGGATGGGCAAAGAAAGTGGGGAGGTGAATAGCTTGGTTTAAGGATGGCTCATTGACCACCATGGGCATGAAAGAAGGGTTGGTCCTAAGGGTTACCCTGTCCTTGTGGAAGGTGAGGAAAGGAGGAATAGTCATGAGGGCATGTAACTGACACTCTTCTAGCTAATGTCAAGGCTACTAAGAGAATTGTTTTTCAAGTGCAGTGTTTTAGAGAGGCCTTAGAAGCTGGTTCAAAGGCGGCAACCGTGAGCTTCTGCAGAACATAATTCAGGTCCCATGGTGGTGGGACGGGTTTCCTGGGGGCCTAAGATGCAGCACTCCCCTTAGGAATAACTTTGCAGGTAATTGAGATGCCAAAGTGGGGACCAGAGGCAGGCAACCAGTAATAGCAGCAAGTTGGGCTTTAACAAAGGAGTACGCCAACCCTATCTGCAACAGTTCACACAGGTATGACAGTACCAAGGGGACATCACCCTGAAAAGTGTCCAACTGTCTTTGTAGGCACCATATGGAGAATATTTTCCATTTATACATGTAAGATCTCCTAGTGTTAGGTCTCCTGGCCTCCTGCAGGACTGTGAGCATATCCTCATTGTAAAGGTGTCTGTAAGGGATCAGAATTCTATCACTCACAAGGTAAGGTTCAGAGATTTTAGGTGGGGATGGATTAGGGATCCCTTGTCCTGTGTCAGTAGGTCCACTCTGTGAGGTAGCTTGTGGAGATTGCCCCTGGCTAAATGCAGAAGGAAGGGGAACCAATGCTGTCTTGGCCAAAAGGGAGTCACCAACAAGATTCTTGGTTTGTCCTGCTGGATTTTCTGTAGGACTTTCTGAAGAAGTGGGAAGGGGGGAATGCATACAGAAATATCCCCTTCCAAGAGACTGAGAAGGTGTCTGCTGCCCTTGACACAGGACTGGGTAACCTGGTGCAAAAGGATGGAAGTTATCTGTTCATAGAGGGGGAAAACAGATCCATCTGAGGTGTACACTATTTGTGAACTATGTCCAGGAGCACAGCCCTGTGGAGCATCCATTCATGGGACTGGGACATGGACCTGCTTGCTCAAGGTGTCTGCCGGGTTGTTCTGCTCTGACAGGATATACACTGCCTGTAGAGTGACACCTAGTTTTGTGGCAAGCTCCTACACTAGGACAGCTAGTATGCATAGAAAATAGGATTTTGCTCCCCCCCCTGTTTGTTCACATACCACAGAACTGTAGTGTTGTCTGTGAACAAATTTAGTGGGTCCTGCTTCAGCATATGTTGGAAGGCCTTCAGGTCTAGAAAAAATTTCTCTGATAGTGATATGTTACTGTCTGTTGGAGTCCAGCCAAGTGCCCTGGAATCTCTTAGTGAACCCATGGCTGCTCCGCACCCCGGACCTGAGACATCCATGAACATCTAAATGGACTGGCAAGGGAGCCTGCAAGAGGAATCCTGGGTTGCAGTTCTCTTGATTCAGCCACCATTGAATCTCTTTCCTGAGGCAAGGTAGGAAGGGGATTTTCTACTCTACAGGATGAGAGTGCTGTGTCCAAACAGAACTTGGGTACCACTGGAACTTTCTCATGTGGAGCCTTGCCAATGGGAACATGGGAATGGTCGATGCCATGTGACACAGGGGTCTGAGGTACTGCTGGCAGTCAAGGCTGTGGCTTGAAGGACAGTGAACAGGTAGTGCCTTACGTTTTCTACCTTTTGAGGTGGCAGAAAGGTCCTCAAGACATCAGTCCTTATCCTGTACCCAAGGAATATTTGGTCCTGAGAGAGGTTCATGTTGGACTTGGGATAGTTTATCTTGAAACCCAGTGCTTGCAGGACTGATATTACTGTCTGTAGACGGTATTGCAGGGATTCTGAGCAATCTGCTTGGATGAGGAGGTCATCTAGGTAAGGGAATATTTGAATCCCTTGAGACCTGCAGAAGGCCACCACTGGTGCTAAGCAATCTATGACGATCCTTGATGCTGTAGAAAGTCCAAAGGGCATGGCAGAGAACTGAAAATGTAAGGAGCCCACAGAAAAGCATAGGCATCTCCTGTACTTGGGCCTTATGGGGATGTGCAGATAGGCATCCTAGATGTCCAAGGTGGCCAAAAATCCCTGAGGAGAATTCAAGGGAACATACAAAAGGAGGGTACTTGCAGAAAGAGATTGAGGTGGGAAAGATCTAGGATTGGTCTCCAGGGACCATCTTTTCTTGGGAGGCATAACCAAGCGGGGATGGTAACTGGGAGACATATGATAGAGAATCCTCCATTTCAGCTTGAAAAGTATGTAAGACTTGAGGCCTAGGGCTTATCACAACAGGCGCCACTGGGGAGGATGAGGGCGCAGCAGGCCCCAGAAACATAAAAGCATTGAAGAGGCTCTGAGAAAAGGCCTGCCAGTCTTTGGCTCTCTGCACAAGGAGAAACATGCTTTGTTTTCTGTTCTTTTAAGGGAAGGCCTAGTGGGTGTGGGGGCCAAGGTAGGCCTATGTTTAGAAACCTATGTAGTAGTAAAGTATCATCTTGGCTCAAAAAGAAATGTATCAATGCATTTACACCTGCTGCCACATAGTAAGTTAAGCAGCAGGTGAGTTTCATAAATTCAGTACGAACTCTTACAATTTTAGCAATGAGCCTTGTCTTTGAGCACTGCTTAACTATGCGCAAACAGGGAAAAACAGCAGAAATGTGTATCTTGCATGTGCAAACATTTTGCCAACCATTGCACAAAGCCGCTGCTTGGCAGTGTCTCTACAAAGTGGAAAATAGCATGTATTATGTTTGTTTACTGTCTGTTTAGTGTTTATGACATGAAACTACATCTGGAAAAAGAAAAAAATGAAGGCCCTTTCTAAGAAAATGTCACATATTTACAAAGCAGTCATCTGTTAACTGCCCCCATGCACTGCAACCTTGGTCTCTCAGTACTTGTTCACAAGTATATGAACTACACTACATAAATTAATAACAAATGTTGTGTTATGTACCATGCACATCTTTAGAATGACAATGCACATTCATATTTTCCAATACTGGTTTGCGTATAGTTTGTAAAGCTGTCTCAAAGTATATCTGCACATCAGAACACAATCACCAAACACTTCAGATTGCACACTCATCAGTCTGTTAACATGCAGAAAGAATGGTTGTGTAAAATCTTACCATAACCATAGATGTCCTTCTCTTCCATGTTGCAGTATTCCAAACCCTTGGGTTTTCCTCTCTTGCTACCCAAACATCTGGCCAGTATACAAATGCTTCTAGTTACCGCTGGGTACGTGGGACGTTTGATGTTGGCTAAGGGAACGTTGGCCATAAAAGTGATGTCTGCACATACCAGACCTCAGAACGGAGTGTCCCAGTCGGACCTCAATCCCAGGATAACTGTACAAGTTCAGTGCCATCCAGGAAGGGGCAGTCTAGTGGAAGAGGGGAGAAGAAGGGAGGAAAGGAATACTGCAACATGGAAGAGAAGGACATCTATGGTTATGGTAAGATTTTCCACAACTATTCTATGTCCTTCTATTCTTATGTTGCAGTATTCCAAACCCTTGGGTGAGTAACAAAGCTCAAAGGGAAGAAGAGGGGAGTGGCTTTGAACAATTTTCTATGAATCCACAAAGGATTTCCTGGCAAATCCAGCCCTGGATTTGGAAATGTGATCCAGTTTAGAATGTTTGGTAAAGGTGTGAACAGAGGTCCATGTAGCTGCCTCTAAAATGGTGGCAGTGTCCATTCCTTTAAAGAAAGCTCCAGATGAAGCCATAGCCCTAGTGGAGTCTGCCTTAATCTTAGACCCTAAGGACTTCCCATGGTATGCACAGCAGAAGGAGATTGCCCTGGAAATCCAGGCAGAAATTGTATGCTTTGTCACTGCTTTCCCCAGAGCCCTGGGAAGAAAGGAGACAAACAACTGGTCTGCTTTTCTGATAGATTTGGTCTTGTCAAAGTAAAACATAAGCTGTCTATGCACATCAAGGGGGAATGTAAGACTCTCTCACTGTCATTCTGTGGATGGGCAAAGAAAGTGGGGAGGTGAATAGCTTGGTTTAAGGATGGCTCATTGACCACCATGGGCATGAAAGAAAGGTTGGTCCCTAAGGGTTACCCTGTCCTTGTGGAAGGTGAGGAAAGGAGGAATAGTCATGAGGGCATGTAACTCTGACACTCTTCTAGCTAATGTCAAGGCTACTAAGAGAATTGTTTTTCAAGTGCAGTGTTTTAGAGAGGCCTTAGAAGCTGGTTCAAAGGCGGCAAACGTGAGCTTCTGCAGAACATAATTCAGGTCCCATGGTGGTGGGACGGGTTTCCTGGGGGCCTAAGATGCAGCACTCCCCTTAGGAATAACTTTGCAGGTAATTGAGATGCCAAAGGGGGGACCAGAGGCAGGCAACCAGTAATAGCAGCAAGTTGGGTTTTAACAAAGGAGTACGCCAACCCTTTCTGCAAAAGTTCACACAGGTATGACAGTACCAAGGGGACATCACCCTGAAAAGTGTCCAACTGTCTTTGTAGGCACCATATGGAGAATATTTTCCATTTATACATGTAAGATCTCCTAGTGTTAGGTCTCCTGGCCTCCTGCAGGACTGTGAGCATGCCCTCATTGTAAAGGTGTCTGTAAGGGATCAGAATTCTATCACTCACAAGGTAAGGTTCAGAGATTTTAGGTGGGGATGGATTAGGGATTCCTTGTCCTGTGTCAGTAGGTCCACTCTGTGAGGTAGCTTGTGGTGATTGCCCTTGGCTAAACGGTCTTGGCCAAAAGGGAGTCACCAACAAGATTCTTGGTTTGTCTTGCTGGATTTTCTGTAGGACTTTCTGAAGAAGTGGGAAGGGGGGGGGATGCATACAGAAATATCCCCTTCCAAGAGACTGAGAAGGTGTCTGCTGCCCTTGACACAGGACTGGGTAACCTGGTGCAAAAGGATGGAAGTTATCTGTTCATAGAGGGGGCAAACAGATCCATCTGAGGTGTACACTATTTGTGGACTATGTCCAGGAGCACAGCCCTGTGGAGCATCCATTCATGGGACTGGGACATGGACCTGCTCGCTCAAGGTGTCTGCCTGGTTGTTCTGCTCTGACAGGATATACACTGCCTGTAGAGTGACACCTAGTTTTGTGGCAAGCTCCTACACTAGGACAGCTAGTATGCATAGAAAATAGGATTTTGCTCCCCCCCTGTTTGTTCACATACCACAGAACTGTAGTGTTGTCTGTGAACAAATTTAGTGGGTCCTGCTTCAGCGTATGTTGGAAGGCCTTCAGGTCTAGAAAAAAATGCTCTAATTTCTCTGATAGTGATATGTTACTGTCTGTTGGAGTCCAGCCAAGTGCCCTGGAATCTCTTAGTGAACCCATGGCTGCTCCGCACCCCGGACCTGAGACATCCATGAACATCTAAATGGACTGGCAAGGGAGCCTGCAAGAGGAATCCTGGGTTGCAGTTCTCTTGATTCAGCCACCATTGAATCTCTTTCCTGAGGCAAGGTAGGAAGGGGATTTTCTACTCTACAGGATGAGAGTGCTGTGTCCAAACAGAACTTGGGTATCACTGGAACTTTCTCATGTGGAGCCTTGCCAATGGGAACATGGGAATGGTCGATGCCATGTGACACAGGGGTCTGAGGTACTGCTGGCAGTCAAGGCTGTGACTTGAAGGACAGTGAACATGTAGTGCCTTACGTTTTCTACCTTTTGAGGTGGCAGAAAGGTCCTCAAGACATCAGTCCTTATCCTGCACCCAAGGAATATATGGTCCTGAGAGAGGTTCATGTTGGACTTGGGATAGTTTATCTTGAAACCCAGTGCTTGCAGGACTGATATTACTGTCTGTAGACGGTATTGCAGGGATTCTGAGCAATCTGCTTGGATGAGGAGGTCATCTAGGTAAGGGAATATTTGAATCCCTTGAGACCTGCAGAAGGCCACCACTGGTGCTAAGCACTCTATGACGATCCTTGATGCTGTAGAAAGTCCAAAGGGCATGGCAGAGAACTGAAAATGTAAGGAGCCCACAGAAAAGCATAGGCATCTCCTGTACTTGGGCCTTATGGGGATGTGCAGATAGGCATCCTAGATGTCCAAGGTGGCCAAAAATCCCTGAGGAGAAATCAAGGGAACATACGAAAGGAGGGTACTTGGCTCTCTGCACAAGGAGAAACATGCTTTGTTTTCTGTTCTTTTAAGGGAAGGCTTAGTGGGTGTGGGGGCCAAGGTAGGCCTATGTTTAGAAACCTATGCAGTAGTACAGGGATACGTCTGAGCAGCCGGTACAAGCAGAGGTTCCCCCTCACCATCGGTAGCAGATGTCTACGTTACTTCCGAGGATGTGCCTTCCGCTCTTGGTTCTGTGGCTTCTGCAACAATAACTGCTATATCCACATTCATTCCTCCGGGCTAATGTCATCTACAGGAGGAACATCGGCTGAAGGAGGTGTAGCACCAGACTCAGGCCTAGCAACTTTGGCCTTTTTCTTTAGTGGCTCAAAGGGTTGACCGGATGGCCCCTCCATAGCTAAAGCTAAGTGCTTAAGGTGCTGATTTTCCAGGTAAATATTCAATGCGTGCAGACAGCTGTGGAAAGTTTTTGGAACGAAGGCCTGGCAGATGGATCAAGACTTATGATCGTGCGTAGGCCCTAAACAAAAAAGGCAAAGCTTGTGGGCATCTTTATGGGGAATTTGACAACTGCACCTACATTTTCCCTTCCTGGATGACATGAACCTACAAAAACAAAAGACTCAAAAGAACAAAATGTCCCCAATGGGGTACTTATCTTAGAAAAGATGATCCGACAGCTGGTACGGCAGGAACAGCTGACGTTCGACTGACGGCAGAGAAGTTCTGAGGTCTGATATGTGCAGACATCACTTTTATGGCCCACATTTGCTTAGCCAACATCAGATGTCCCACGTACCCTGCGGTAATGAGAAGCTTTTATATACTGGTTAGATGTTCAGGTAGCAAGAGAGGAAAACCCAAGGGTTTGGAATACTGCAACATGAGAACAGAAGGACATCTATAAAATATCTTGACAGTTGAACATGCCTACACATCCGTTTCACACATGCCTCCCAACATCTTCTCTCCAATATCCACTGCTGATGTCATCCATTATAAGTTGTCCTGTAGACTTGTAAAAGTCAGACTTGTGCTGTGGCACTGGTATAAAGTACTGAGATCTCTAATCTGTTCATTTAGGTAGGGGTTCTGTTCTCACTGCAGTCAACTAAGAGGTAGGTGTGTGTGTGTGTGTGTGTGTGTGTGTGTGTGTGTGTGTGTGTGTGTGTGTGTGTGTGTGCACTTGCTTCACATTAGAGAGAGCATTTTACAACAGCATGTGGGACGCTGCTATTACCATTTTCTCCTCACCAGACACTGTTCATGTCAACACCTATAAACCACTGTCGGGCACTCTCCAAGTCAGACTTGAGCTGTGGCGCTTGCCTTAAATACAATCTAGTTGGTGTACTTAGGTAGGGGTTCTGTTCTCTTTGCAGTCAACTGGTGTGTGTGTGTGTGTTTGTGCACTTGCTTGACATTAGACAGAGCATTTTACAACAGCATATGGAACACTGCTATTCCCATTTTCCTCCTCAACAAGACACTGCTGATGTCATCACCTATAAACTGTCCAAGTCAGACTTGAGCTGTGGCGCTTGCCTTAAATACAGAGTTCTCTAGTTGGTGTACTTAGGTAGGGGTTCTGTTCTCATTGCAGCCAAATGGGATGTGTGTGTTTATGCACATGCTTGACATTATAGAGACCATTTTAAAACAGCATGTGGGACATTATTACTATTTTCTCTTCACCAGACTCTACTTATGTCATCAGCTTTAGCCGATTTACAGATGAGCAGTATTCCCATCAGGGCAGGTTCAGAGACTGGTCTGTAGGCCAGGCACAAGTCACCTCATCCTATATGATATAGATTACAGTGACAGGGACTCCCATCTATCCACAGACACAGTGGCATGGTTTGCAGGCCCTGTATTTTCTTGGTAAGAACCCCCTATGGTCTCTCCAGCTGTTGCAGGTGACTGGTGAGGTACATGCAAAAGGGAGCATTATACTCTATTAGTGTTCTGGTGAGATTTGAGTACAGTGCTGTTATATCATCCTCAGATCTGGATATGATGGCCTGACTTATGAGGTGCACAATGTAGCCTTTCCATACCACTGTGGACACTTGGTGGTCGAAGTTCAAATTGCTATCTATGTGTGTTCCCAGGTCTTGCACCACTTGGTTTCAGCTTAGTGGGAGTGTTGTCAATGCTGTAATTATTGGGGACTTCCACTTTGCAGAAGGCCAAAATAATGACATATTTTTGCATTTATTTATATACCGTGTAGCTTTGGCACAAATTATTTGTCTGTGTTAACCCCTTCTGTGGTATGTTATCAATGGTGGACTCAATGACTGTACTCAATATGCAAGAATCAGCAAACCTGGTGAGCAAAAGTCTGTATACTTTACCCTGGACTGTCGAGAAATAGATTCCAAACAAATGCCAAACACAGATCCTTGGGGTATACAAATGGTGACAGCTCTACTGGTAGAGGTTGACTCACCATCTTCCGGAGTATGTGTTCTGTTGGTGAGCCAGTTCGTTAACCATCTAATGATGTAAGGGTTAATCCCTAGCTGGGAGAGTTTCTCAATGATACGCGAGTGGAGGATTGGGTCCAAACCCTAGGCCAGATCAAGATAGGCAGTATGCACCGTATTACCTTCATCCAGGCCTATTACGCAGAATCAATGGGCTGTGACAATATCACAGATTGCCTATAGCACAACTTAGAACATCCACCTATCTGACATGATTGGATACACATTTCAACACACACCCCACATGGACTATGTTCCTGTAGATGGGTGTATAGCAACACGCATCCATTTGAGCTGGGGGGGGAGGGGGAGCACATGATGCATGCATATATAGACACATTTTGATTCTCAAGGGCATGCATAATGACAACACTATCATCCTGTGGAACTTGACCAGGCCAAGGCATTTGACAAATCCACAATGAGGTGTTCACTCAACACTGTCACATGTGGCCACAAACCTCTATCTATATCACCAAGTGAGTAGACCACTGGATCACATGCATGGCATCTAAATATGTTGAAATATGTGAAGCGACCTATATCTTGGGTCCAATGATCAGATCCACACATCCGGGCTGTCCATTATTTAAGCCACAGATGTCAAGAATGACATACACATCCTGTGTCCAAACAGCTGTCTGGAGGACTGCAAATTGTGGGCAATCATTGACTCCAACTGTGATATTAATATAATACAGACAGTATCAACACACACTAAAGATTGCTGGCACATTCGTGACAACACATGAGATGAAACAAAACATGGGGGGGTGGTTGTTACGTTATGAAAACAAATACACAACCCAAGGATAATGTAGCCATCACACCATAAAAGCACCAATTGGTATTTGACCTGTATCCAGGGGTATATGGTAGGTGGAACATCTACCAGCATGTGGCCACAACGGTGACTAATCCCTTGTATGTAACACAACTATGGCGTTTGTGCAGGATATCCACATCAAAGGCCATAATACCTCCATAGTTCACAGCCTTCATTAGATCACTAACCAAGTACAATGCTCCCTTCTTCATGTACCTCCCCACACATCTTCCAGTGATGTGTAAATGAAGTGTACAACCTTTCCCACCGTAAGCTGTCACCCCTTTTT